>NC_056729.1:1774864538-1774887038 GCF_019279795.1 Protopterus annectens
CTCTTCAGTAACTTGAACTAAAAGCTAGTGTTGGCTGAATTTTGTTATTTGCTAGTAATTACAGGTGTGGGGGTAGCCACATTCAGTGATTTCCTGTCCTTGCATATTTAAACTGGTGCATGTGAAATAATTCCTGCTTTAAAACTTCAGCTTGGCAAGCTAAGAACTTGGTTATATTCAACTGGACGTATAAGAGAATTTAAGTACCTTTTATGCACTTTTCTTTTAAAAATACAGTATTTAAATTGATTTAAACTGTGTATGAAGGAGTGTTGAAGGAATTTTTAACTGGTTATTCTGCTCTTCAGTAACTTGAACTAAAAGCTAGTGTTGGCTGAATTTTGTTATTTGCTAGTAATTACAGGTGTGGGGGTAGCCACATTCAGTGATTTCCTGTCCTTGCATATTTAAACTGGTGCATGTGAAATAATTCCTGCTTTAAAACTTCAGCTTGGCAAGCTAAGAACTTGGTTATATTCAACTGGACGTATAAGAGAATTTAAGTACCTTTTATGCACTTTTTCTTTTAAAAATACAGTATTTAAATTGATTTAAACTGTGTATGAAGGAGTGTTGAAGGAATTTTTAACTGGTTATTCTGCTCTTCAGTAACTTGAACTAAAAGCTAGTGTTGGCTGAATTTTGTTATTTGCTAGTAATTACAGGTGTGGGGGTAGCCACATTCAGTGATTTCCTGTCCTTGCATATTTAAACTGGTGCATGTGAAATAATTCCTGCTTTAAAACTTCAGCTTGGCAAGCTAAGAACTTGGTTATATTCAACTGGACATATAAGAGAATTTAAGTACCTTTTTATGCACTTTTCTTTTAAAAATACAGTATTTAAATTGATTTAAACTGTGTATGAAGGAGTGTTGAAGGAATTTTTAACTGGTTATTCTGCTCTTCAGTAACTTGAACTAAAAGCTAGTGTTGGCTGAATTTTGTTATTTGCTAGTAATTACAGGTGTGGGGTAGCCACATTCAGTGATTTCCTGTCCTTGCATATTTAAACTGGTGCATGTGAAATAATTCCTGCTTTAAAACTTCAGCTTGGCAAGCTAAGAACTTGGTTATATTCAACTGGACGTATAAGAGAATTTAAGTACCTTTTTATGCACTTTTTCTTTTAAAAATACAGTATTTAAATTGATTTAAACTGTGTATGAAGGAGTGTTGAAGGAATTTTTAACTGGTTATTCTGCTCTTCAGTAACTTGAACAAAAAGCTAGTGTTGGCTGAATTTTGTTATTTGCTAGTAATTACAGGTGTGGGGGTAGCCACATTCAGTGATTTCCTGTCCTTGCATATTTAAACTGGTGCATGTGAAATAATTCCTGCTTTAAAACTTCAGCTTGGCAAGCTAAGAACTTGGTTATATTCAACTGGACGTATAAGAGAATTTAAGTACCTTTTATGCACTTTTTCTTTAAAAAGACAGTATTTAAATTGATTTAAACTGTGTATGAAGGAGTGTTGAAGGAATTTTAACTGGTTATTCTGCTCTTCAGTAACTTGAACTAAAAGCTAGTGTTGGCTGAATTTTGTTATTTGCTAGTAATTACAGGTGTGGGGGTAGCCACATTCAGTGATTTCCTGTCCTTGCATATTTAAACTGGTGCATGTGAAATAATTCCTGCTTTAAAACTTCAGCTTGGCAAGCTAAGAACTTGGTTATATTCAACTGGACATATAAGAGAATTTAAGTACCTTTTTATGCACTTTTTCTTTTAAAAATACAGTATTTAAATTGATTTAAACTGTGTATGAAGGAGTGTTGAAGGAATTTTTAACTGGTTATTCTGCTCTTCAGTAACTTGAACTAAAAGCTAGTGTTGGCTGAATTTTGTTATTTGCTAGTAATTACAGGTGTGGGGGTAGCCACATTCAGTGATTTCCTGTCCTTGCATATTTAAACTGGTGCATGTGAAATAATTCCTGCTTTAAAACTTCAGCTTGGCAAGCTAAGAACTTGGTTATATTCAACTGGACGTATAAGAGAATTTAAGTACCTTTTATGCACTTTTCTTTTAAAAAATACAGTATTTAAATTGATTTAAACTGTGTATGAAGGAGTGTTGAAGGAATTTTTAACTGGTTATTCTGCTCTTCAGTAACTTGAACTAAAAGCTAGTGTTGGCTGAATTTTGTTATTTGCTAGTAATTACAGGTGTGGGGGTAGCCACATTCAGTGATTTCCTGTCCTTGCATATTTAAACTGGTGCATGTGAAATAATTCCTGCTTTAAAACTTCAGCTTGGCAAGCTAAGAACTTGGTTATATTCAACTGGACGTATAAGAGAATTTAAGTACCTTTTATGCACTTTTCTTTTAAAAATACAGTATTTAAATTGATTTAAACTGTGTATGAAGGAGTGTTGAAGGAATTTTTAACTGGTTATTCTGCTCTTCAGTAACTTGAACTAAAAGCTAGTGTTGGCTGAATTTTGTTATTTGCTAGTAATTACAGGTGTGGGGTAGCCACATTCAGTGATTTCCTGTCCTTGCATATTTAAACTGGTGCATGTGAAATAATTCCTGCTTTAAAACTTCAGCTTGGCAAGCTAAGAACTTGGTTATATTCAACTGGACGTATAAGAGAATTTAAGTACCTTTTATGCACTTTTCTTTTAAAAAATACAGTATTTAAATTGATTTAAACTGTGTATGAAGGAGTGTTGAAGGAATTTTTAACTGGTTATTCTGCTCTTCAGTAACTTGAACTAAAAGCTAGTGTTGGCTGAATTTTGTTATTTGCTAGTAATTACAGGTGTGGGGTAGCCACATTCAGTGATTTCCTGTCCTTGCATATTTAAACTGGTGCATGTGAAATAATTCCTGCTTTAAAACTTCAGCTTGGCAAGCTAAGAACTTGGTTATATTCAACTGGACGTATAAGAGAATTTAAGTACCTTTTTATGCACTTTTTCTTTTAAAAAATACAGTATTTAAATTGATTTAAACTGTGTATGAAGGAGTGTTGAAGGAATTTTTAACTGGTTATTCTGCTCTTCAGTAACTTGAACTAAAAGCTAGTGTTGGCTGAATTTTGTTATTTGCTAGTAATTACAGGTGTGGGGGTAGCCACATTCAGTGATTTCCTGTCCTTGCATATTTAAACTGGTGCATGTGAAATAATTCCTGCTTTAAAACTTCAGCTTGGCAAGCTAAGAACTTGGTTATATTCAACTGGACGTATAAGAGAATTTAAGTACCTTTTATGCACTTTTTCTTTTAAAAAATACAGTATTTAAATTGATTTAAACTGTGTATGAAGGAGTGTTGAAGGAATTTTTAACTGGTTATTCTGCTCTTCAGTAACTTGAACTAAAAGCTAGTGTTGGCTGAATTTTGTTATTTGCTAGTAATTACAGGTGTGGGGGTAGCCACATTCAGTGATTTCCTGTCCTTGCATATTTAAACTGGTGCATGTGAAATAATTCCTGCTTTAAAACTTCAGCTTGGCAAGCTAAGAACTTGGTTATATTCAACTGGACGTATAAGAGAATTTAAGTACCTTTTTACGCACTTTTTCTTTTAAGAAATACAGTATTTAAATTGATTTAAACTGTGTATGAAGGAGTGTTGAAGGAATTTTTAACTGGTTATTCTGCTCTTCAGTAACTTGAACTAAAAGCTAGTGTTGGCTGAATTTTGTTATTTGCTAGTAATTACAGGTGTGGGGGTAGCCACATTCAGTGATTTCTGTCCTTGCATATTTAAACTGGTGCATGTGAAATAATTCCTGCTTTAAAACTTCAGCTTGGCAAGCTAAGAACTTGGTTATATTCAACTGGACGTATAAGAGAATTTAAGTACCTTTTATGCACTTTTCTTTTAAAAATACAGTATTTAAATTGATTTAAACTGTGTATGAAGGAGTGTTGAAGGAATTTTTAACTGGTTATTCTGCTCTTCAGTAACTTGAACTAAAAGCTAGTGTTGGCTGAATTTTGTTATTTGCTAGTAATTACAGGTGTGGGGGTAGCCACATTCAGTGATTTCCTGTCCTTGCATATTTAAACTGGTGCATGTGAAATAATTCCTGCTTTAAAACTTCAGCTTGGCAAGCTAAGAACTTGGTTATATTCAACTGGACGTATAAGAGAATTTAAGTACCTTTTATGCACTTTTTCTTTTAAAAATACAGTATTTAAATTGATTTAAACTGTGTATGAAGGAGTGTTGAAGGAATTTTAACTGGTTATTCTGCTCTTCAGTAACGTGAACTAAAAGCTAGTGTTGGCTGAATTTTGTTATTTGCTAGTAGCCACAGGTGTGGCGGTAGCCACCTTCAGTGATTTCCTGTCCTTGCATATTTAAACTGGTGCATGTGAAATAATTCCTGCTTTAAAACTTCAGCTTGGCAAGCTAAGAACTTGGTTATATTCAACTGGACGATAAGAGAATTTAAGTACCTTTTATGCACTTTTCTTTTAAAAATACAGTATTTAAATTGATTTAAACTGTGTATGAAGGAGTGTTGAAGGAATTTTTAACTGGTTATTCTGCTCTTCAGTAACTTGAACTAAAAGCTAGTGTTGGCTGAATTTTGTTATTTGCTAGTAATTACAGGTGTGGGGTAGCCACATTCAGTGATTTCCTGTCCTTGCATATTTAAACTGGTGCATGTGAAATAATTCCTGCTTTAAAACTTCAGCTTGGCAAGCTAAGAACTTGGTTATATTCAACTGGACGATAAGAGAATTTAAGTACCTTTTTATGCACTTTTCTTTTAAAAATACAGTATTTAAATTGATTTAAACTGTGTATGAAGGAGTGTTGAAGGAATTTTTAACTGGTTATTCTGCTCTTCAGTAACTTGAACTAAAAGCTAGTGTTGGCTGAATTTTGTTATTTGCTAGTAATTACAGGTGTGGGGTAGCCACATTCAGTGATTTCCTGTCCTTGCATATTTAAACTGGTGCATGTGAAATAATTCCTGCTTTAAAACTTCAGCTTGGCAAGCTAAGAACTTGGTTATATTCAACTGGACGTATAAGAGAATTTAAGTACCTTTTATGCACTTTTCTTTTAAAAATACAGTATTTAAATTGATTTAAACTGTGTATGAAGGAGTGTTGAAGGAATTTTAACTGGTTATTCTGCTCTTCAGTAACTTGAACTAAAAGCTAGTGTTGGCTGAATTTTGTTATTTGCTAGTAATTACAGGTGTGGGGTAGCCACATTCAGTGATTTCCTGTCCTTGCATATTTAAACTGGTGCATGTGAAATAATTCCTGCTTTAAAACTTCAGCTTGGCAAGCTAAGAACTTGGTTATATTCAACTGGACGTATAAGAGAATTTAAGTACCTTTTATGCACTTTTCTTTTAAAAATACAGTATTTAAATTGATTTAAACTGTGTATGAAGGAGTGTTGAAGGAATTTTTAACTGGTTATTCTGCTCTTCAGTAACTTGAACTAAAAGCTAGTGTTGGCTGAATTTTGTTATTTGCTAGTAATTACAGGTGTGGGGTAGCCACATTCAGTGATTTCCTGTCCTTGCATATTTAAACTGGTGCATGTGAAATAATTCCTGCTTTAAAACTTCAGCTTGGCAAGCTAAGAACTTGGTTATATTCAACTGGACGATAAGAGAATTTAAGTACCTTTTTATGCACTTTTCTTTTAAAAATACAGTATTTAAATTGATTTAAACTGTGTATGAAGGAGTGTTGAAGGAATTTTAACTGGTTATTCTGCTCTTCAGTTATTCCCACCCACCCGCCCTGTTTTTGTTTTGGTGTTAATCTTAGTGGCATTGAAACTGCCCGCCCCTCAGCCTGCCTCTGGGCCCATCTCATTTGCTCACTCAACTGAGTGCAGTGAGATCATATTCTGATTTCAGGCACTCCTACTGTGTACAAAGAGAGCATCTGGGAAATAGAAAAAAAAAAAAATTAAGCTTATTTCCTGCCTTTCTTGTTAAGTGGTACAGACTATTTGTAGGCTTCTGAGCCCCCAAGCCCTTCTGTGTTTGAGGGAAGCCTTCTAGCTTGTTTTTTTCTTGTAACTAGCCAGTTTTCTAGTTTCAGCACTCAAATCTGTTTCTTTGATCTCAGCACTTGTTCAGAAAAAAAAAAAAAAAAAAAATTTCATCTGCTTTTACTGTACTTGTGTTTTACCTACTTCTTTTTACTTTTGCATCATCTTAAAATACTCAATTGTATTTATTACTGCTTGGTGTAACTCATTCTAAGCCTTTGGTTTAAACACTTGGGCTTCGGACCAGTTAGTTGTTTTGCACTGAGAGGTTTGTGGTCTGCACTGTTGTGGCAGAACAGGTAGCTTACATCCTTCTAGGTTGAGAACTGCTGATTGAGGGCTCAGTGTCTGTTATTCTAAAAGTGTATTAATTCTGGTTTAAGCACTTGGGCTTTCAAGCCAGTTATTTTACATTAAGAGGGTTCGTGGTCTGCACTCTTGTGGGAGGAGAGGCTGGACTCTGCCCTTCTGAGCTGGGAATTTCTGGTTAAAGGCTTATAGTGCATGCATATCTGAACTGTTTCTTACTGAAGTTGGTGCCTTGTTTGCTGTGGCATAGACTGGATTCGGGCCTGCTGGATCTAGCTTTGTTTGTGTAACTTGAGCACTAATCCAGACATTCTCTAAAGTATTCAATGGTATTTATTACTGCTTGGTTGTAACTTGATTAAAGTGTAGCTATCATTCAAGTCTTTTGGATTAAGCACTTGGGCTTCAGACCAGTTGTTTTACATTAGGAAGGTTTGTGGCAAGCACTGTGGTGGCAGGACAGGTAGCTTTCATCCTTCTAAGTTGGGAACTGCTGATTGAGAGCCCAGTGTCCAAGTGTATTAGTTCTGGTTTAGGCACTTGGGCTTCAGGCCAGTTATTTTACATTAAGAAGGTTCGTGGACTGCACTCTTGTGGGAGAAGAGGCTGGACTCTGCCCTTCTGAGCTGGGAATTTTCTGGTTAAAGGTTTATAGTGCCTGAATATTTGAACTGTATCTTACTGAAATTGGTTCACCTTGTTTGCTCTAGCATAGACTAGATCCAGGCCTACTGAATCTAGCTTTGTTTATATACTTGTTGTTTGTTTGCTTGTTATTTCCCTGGAAGCTAATTCACCTAATAAGCAACTTCTCAGCTTCTGTGGATCACTAGTGATATCTGCATTGCTTACTGTACTTATTTCCTTGTTTCACTTGAAAGAAAGTTACTGTTTGTCGTTTTGCATTTAGTTACTTGTATCACATTGCACTCAAGTTACCTGGCACTTGCTCACTAAAGCAATTATATAAGTCAGCACTAAAAATTAAAAGCACTACACCCTCACTCCCCACTGGCCCTTGTTTTCAATTAAGGATTTCCCAGTATTATTCTAGCATGTCCAAAGGTCAGTTGTCAATCTCCTCTCCGGTCCAGCTGGTGAATCTGGGAATCTTGAGGCAATGTTATAACTGCCTCATGTACACAGACAACCCTCTCCTCCTCCCACATAACACAAATACTTGCGAGAGATGCAGCTATTTAGCCAAACTGGAGGCTGAGCTCTCTCAACTCAGGACTGGCAAGACCAGACAGGAGGAGAAGGCAACTACACACACCACAAAACCAGCCTCACATAATGCTACCACTCCACTGAATCAAACACATAAACACACAAAGACATACTGGAGGCTCTGAGTAAAAATTTACCTAAACAGCAGAGGCCTCCAAAGCAGACACCCAAACAACTGCTACCTCAAGACACCCCACAAGCAACACATAAACCACAAAGGAGGTGGGCAAAGCAGTCACAGCCCTTAAGGCCAAATACAACACCAAACATACTTGTCATAGGTGACTCCATAGTCAGACACACTGACGTCCCACTCACCAGGCTGAACAAGGAGAGGGTCACAGTAAGCTGCCTATCGGGCGCTAGAATCCGCCACATAACACAAGCACTCGGGTCACTCCACAGCAAGTACAAATATGACACAGTCATTGTCCATGCTGGTGTGAACGACCTGAGACGCACCTCCCTGGACTGCATGAAAAGAGACATAGAGGAGCTCTCTGATTATGTAGCCCAGGCAGGTATGACCCTAACCCTGAGCAGTATCCTTCCTTCACCAAGAATGATGCCACAATATAGAGACAAGATGATCAGCTTTAACAATTGGCTTAATGTCTGGTGTCATTCAAAGGGGATCCAGTGTCTGTCTGCCTGGGATGACATGCTTGACAAGCCACGCTGCCGCAAGGGACGGCTTGCACCTGTCACCCCTGGGATTCCGGATATTGGCTAAGGCTCTTGCCACCCCCATAGTGCCTTTTTAGGCAAGGCTCAAATTCTAAACCTAGCACCCTAGAAAACAAAATGGGAAGAAATTGAGGGTAATGCTGCTCAATGCCAGAAGTCTAAATCTCGAAATGCACGCACTCGAGGCCCTTCTCAGTATGGAGAACATCGATGTCTGTGCTGTAACTGAAACCTGGTTCAAGGCTCCTGAGAGCACCCCGGCACTATTAGGTTTTACCTCATATCATGCGTTCCGGCCCCAAAACCCGGACCACTCCACAAAAGGAGGGGGTGTAACCATATTCATAAAGGATACTCACACCTCCAGGTTGGTGGCAACGCATGAAGCTTCGGAAACCATCCAGGTGCAACTAACAATAGGCAAAACTGCTCTACAAATTGTAGCATGCTACAGGCCACCCTCTCAAACTCAGGAACCCCACACAGCCTTCCTGAAGACACTGGAGGGTATAAATGTATCTCCAAACACCATCATATTGGGTGACTTCAACTACCGAATATAGACTGGGAACATTACTCAAGCCCTAACTTTCTAGCCCAACGGTTCCTGGAGTTCATAAATTCAAATGCCATGGAACAGCTAGTCACTGTTCCCACGAGAGGAGAAAATATACTAGATCTCATTGTCACAAACATGGGGACAAAATGCTCCACACCGAAGTATATCCCTCATTGGTGAGATCTGATCATAAACTAATCTCACTGGAAATCCACATCCCGCCCCACCCCAAACAAAAGACCATAGTGAAGAACTTCTCTAAAGCAAACTTCACACTACTCAAGACTGGTGTGGTATCCTTCAAGGCCCCTGAGTCAGAGGAAACCACAACCCAAGCTCGGAAGCCCTTACAAATGCCTTCTACGAACACCTCCAGGACTGCATGGATCAGGCAATCCCAAATAAAACCAAGACTCTTTCCACAAAGGGCAAACGTCCAGTCTGGTGGACCCCAGCCATTAACAAACTTTACAATAAGAGGAGAAAGCTATTACATGATAGAACAAAATCCATAAAAGGGAAGTCACCCTGATCATTATTGGTAAAAAATACGAGCACTCATAAAATCAACTAAGGCCAATTTTGAGAGAAAAATTGCCATGGATTCAAAGGACAATCATAAGGCCTTTTTCAGCTATGTTAGGAACCTGGGTGGAAACTCACAGATATGCTCAGAATTAGTCCAAAATGATACAAAAATCACTGAACCCACAGACATTGCCAACATACTGGCAGACAGGTTCAGTGCAAACTTCACCCCTCTCCCCTAAAGGAGAGATAACTATCCCAGCCGAGTGTAGCCTCCCGGACATCTCAAATGCGCAGGTGAAAGCTGCTCTCTCTAAAGCTAAAAACACAGCATCAATGGGACCGGATGGTGTCCCCGGCTGTGTGCTACACGAGCTAAATGAGGAATTAAACCCGCACATAAGGCAGCTGTTTAATCTCAGCCTTACCACAGGATACGTGCCCAAGGAGTGGCGTGACGGCAACTGTGGTCCCACTCCACAAAGGTGGCGCCTCACGGACCCTGGTAATTACCGCCATAAGCTTAACAAGTCTAGTCTGCAAAGCTATGGAGAGGATCATAATGGAGCTCATAAACAAAGATATAGGGACTTGCAGACATTGGACCCGACCCAGTTTGGCTTTGTCAAGGGAAGATCATGCCTTTTGAACTTGGTCGACTTCTTGAAATAGTCACCAAGGCCATTGATGAGGAAAGGCAGTCCATACAGCCTACCTTGACCTTGCAAAGGCTGACACAATACCCCACTCGGGTATTGTAGAAAACTACCAGCTTAAATGTAAACCCATATGTCACAAGATGGGTTGCAAACTGGCTTAAGGACAGAACCCACAGGGTTAGAGTTGCTGGCGCTGTGTCAGACTCCAAGCCGGTCACAAGTGGTGTCCCACAGGGCTCGGTCCTTGGCCCCCTATCGATTGGCATCTACTTCTCAGAAGTACAAGCCAACATGGGAGGACTTTGGGTGACAAAGTTTGCAGATGTCTGCAAGCTGGGCCATAGTGGAAAGTGCATCGGACACTGATATCCTTCAGAAGGGACTCACGGAAACAGATAGCTGGTGCCAAAGCCATGGCCTGAAGTTAAACGCCAAAAAATGTATAGTCATACCCTTCGGGAAAAACAAGGTAACCCCAAGCTACCATATAGGTGGCAATCCACTAAGCACAGAAGAGGTTATCAGGGACCTGGGGACCCAGGTTGACAGTGGCCTTTCTTTTGACACTCACATTGCTAAAGTGGTTAGAAAGACCTTCTACATTGCCCACCTCATCATGAAGGGATTCACATCCAGATCTAGTGAGGTCATTGTTCCGCTGTACTCTTCACTTATCAGACCAATGATCGAGTACAATGCCCCATTCGGGATGTATCTCACCCGACATCTGCAGCAATTGGAGAGACCCCAAAAGTTCCTCACCAAAAGGATAAAGGGACTCCAAAATCTGTCATATGCTGCCAGATTGAAGAAACTCCAGCTCTATTCAGTCGCATACCGTCTGCTCAGAGGTGACATGTGCCTGACATACAAGGCCATGTCCAACCCGGAATTAATGGACATGCTCCACCTCAAAAATCCAAATCCACCAAAACCACTAGAGCAAGCGACTTAAACCTTAGCACAGATATAAATAGGACGTGCTGGAGGGATAGATTTATCACTCAGAGACTCCCTATGCTGTGGAATAAAATCCCGGTCCATGTGAGGCAGAGCACCTCGCTGACTCTGTTCAAGAGAAATCTAGACCTGTGGATGGGAGATCGTAGGTTTACCCCGGGAATCATCTCTGGGTCACTGCTGGACAGAGGCACAACAAACTAATGGGCACAGTATTTTTTCATATAAGGGGTGGCGTAAGCCACAATAATTTGGGCTAGGCTTATAAATGCCTTAGGGCAGATAGCCTAGTATAAACCTATGAACCTATGAACCTATATATATATATATATATATGTATATATATGATTCACTTTATAATCTCGAAATACTGAAATATCGAATTTCAGTATTTTGAGACTATAAAGCCGAAACACCAAAAAAAAAAAAACAAAACTGCGAAACCCAAAGCTGTGACAGTTAAAGCACACACACACAAACACAACTACACCTACCTCCGCACAACAACACCAATGCACAGGGGGGTAAGCCCCCCCATACACCCCTTACTTATATATACTAGCTCAGAGGTTGCACTAAACACCAACACACACAAAACCCACCGACATACATTCCACACCCCCCTAGCACAAACACACATCACACAGATATAAACACCATCACTATCAACACTGACACACATACACTCTCACCTACATACCCTAACCCACACCTAACACTCCCCGACACACTCAGAAACACACAACCCCTCCCCAATACCCTTAAAAACGCCACACATACCTACGCACCATCAGTACCATGGGTTCAGCATTTCTGTGTTCGATATTCTGCAGTTTCTTGCATCTGCAGATTCGACACTTTGGTCTTGAGATACTGAAATTCGACATTTCAGTATTTTGAGATTCCAAAGTGTTTATATATACATACATAAGACAACACCACTATATACCCAACTGAACACACCAAATTGCTAGGAGTGGAAATAGACAATAAACTAAAATTTGACATTCACATATCCATGACCATAAAAAAAGTCCACAAAAAAATAGGAGCGTTATACAGAAATAAGCAACTTCTCACCAAAGCAGCAAAGATTTCAATAGCAAATTCCCACCTTATCTCCACCCTACTTTATGCCTCTCCAATATATATCAACCTAAGGCAATGCGATCTAAACAAGCTAGAGACCTGCTACAACAAAATCACCAGATTTGCAACAGGGGCATCCTACCGTAGTCACCACTGTCTCTCACTTGCTGAACTGGGCTGGCTTGAACTCCCTCACCTCCTTCAGTGGTATCAACTCTCACTCGCCCACAAACTAGTAAACCATCCTCTAAGTGTCCCATCCCTCCAAAATCTACTCCAACCCTATCGCACTACCAGACCACTAAGATCCAGCAACAAAAATCACTTGCAGATTACTAAAGCCAATAACTCTGCTGGTGAAGCACTAGTCTCTTGCACCATAGCCAAATTATGGAACTCCCTTCCACCCACAATTACCTCCGTACCATCATGCACCCACTTCAAAACTTTACTAAAAGTGCACCTAAAAACATGCTGGCTATGCCCTTGCAACTCCCACTGTAATATCACCCACCCCATCCAACCACTACCTTTCTTTCCACTCCACTAACTACCTTGATTATAGCAAGCTCAGATGCTCATAAGCCTAGTACTTATTATACAGCAGGAACTTCTTATTGTAACATTTGTTAATGTCTGTTATGTACTTCACAGATAAAGATTCTAGTTGTCTATTGATGTACTATGTTCTTCATCTGTAAATATGTTGTAAGTAATTGCTATGTTAAATTGTTAATCGCTATGTAATCCAATGTAACTACTGTCTGTTTATTTTTACTGTGGAGCTTTTCTCCCCGGGCCTCCGCTGAAAATGGACCTACGTCCAGTCAGACACTCCCGGTCAACAAATGTAAATAAATATATATACATATATATATATATATATATATATATATATATATATATATATGTATATATGGTATACACATATATACACATATATTATACATATATGTGTGTATATTACTTTCAGTAGTTTGCATAAATATATCCGAATGAAGGATAGACCATATGGAAGACATCAAGACCAAATAACTTCTGCCCAGTAATCACCAGCAGTAATTTGATCCATAAATGATTTACATTTTTCTGTTTTGTTTAGCAGTTGGCAATATATCTTTGTTCACTTCTTATGCCTTTTTTCGAAGAAGACATTTTTACTGAGGCCTGTTTTATATACTGTTAAAATCAAAGGTGTGTCTGTTTCAAGACAAACCATACCTCTCAACTGTACAGATTTTTGCAGACTATCCAGATTTTTGCCTCATATTTTTGGTTCATTTTTCATAAAAGTGTGGTTTTCTGGCAAATTAGTGGCAAATAATTAAAGACTGAAGTTAGAAAATAATGACACATTTGAGTCAGACTTCATACCCTTCAGAAAATTCATGCCAAAACAAACCCATTATTCTACCAACTCTCTAAGTTTGTAACAGCAATATTAAAAAAAAATGTCCCTATTTTTGGGCCTTTGTCTCACCTTTATATATGGATTTGTCCAGATTTCTTGCTTTAAGAGGTTGAGAGGTATGGAGACAACACATCTTCCTGTCGTGATCACATTTTTTCTTTTTAATCTGTTAACCAAGTAAGTCCACTGGAGATGAATCATTTGCGAAACTGCACTATCAGTTAAGTGGACTTCCACTAAAGTAGATCTCAGTGTACTCTTGTTCAAAGAAATGTAATTTTGAACTTGAGAAGTAGACCTATACATATATATCTATATATCTATATACATATATATATATATATATATATATATATATATATATATATATATGGGTCTACTTCACATGACTGAAAACTCAAAATGCTGAATTTCATTTCAGTGAGACCACAATACCTAATTTTCAAAATACTGAAAACTAATTTGACTGAGTCTCAATATACTGAAAACTTACAATGCTGAATTTCAAAATACTGAATTTTAAGCCATAGAAGTGATGTGTGTTTACCTTCACCTGTGACTTGCTTGTGATAAAAAAAAATACTGTAACTTAAAGTGCCAACTGTCATAATACCAATAGTAGAGCACAAAGTAGTGTTGTGTTTCTAAATGTGGGTATGTCTCTTTACGTTTTTATGGGAAATATCTAAAGTAATATAGCAGCCATTTTGTGTGCTCCCCGCAGTAGTGGCAGTGTGTACAGTACTGTAAGGTAAGTAAAAGGTCTATGCCTTTTTCCCCACTGTAGTGCGTAGTATATAGTTGTGGGGTATGGAGGGCACAGCCCCCCACATTGGGGGGTGTTGGGGGTGGAGCCCCCTTCTTAGCTTGGTTTTATATCATCTGGTTTCTGTTAAGTAAGTAGTTTTAAAGTTTTGGAAAGAGTTAGTCAATGGTGTTGTAAGTGTGCATGTCTGTGGCTTAAAATTCAGTATTTTGAAATTCAGGATTGTAAGCTTTCAGGATAATAAGATTCAGTCAAATGAGTTTTCCGTATTTTTAAAAATACATATTGTGGTCTCAGTCAAAGGAAATTCAATATTTTGAGTTGTCATTCACGTGGAGTAGACCCATATATATATATATATATATATATATATATATATATATATATATATATATATATATATATATATAGATATATATTGGAGTTTTTGCTTTTGCAGTGTATGAGTGTGTGTGTTTAACTAAGCAGATGGTCGACAGGTACAGTTTCACACATATCAATATCTAAATCTATATTTATGTACACGTTTTTGTGTGTTTATATATATATATATATATATATATATATGTGTGTATATATATATATATATATATATATATATATATATAAATATATGGGTCTACTTTGATTCACTGAAAACTCATTTCACTGGATTTCAAAACACTCTCACCAAATCGTTGAAAGCTCAAATCAGTGAAAACTCATTTCACTGAAACACATTTCACTGAATGTAAGTACACATATGTCCTTTTCCACACTTTAGTGCAATCCTGGAGTTAGTATATATAGTTAGAGGGGTGTGGAGGCATAGGCCCCCCCCCGCCTACTTTTGGTTTTATATTGTTAGCGTTCAGTGAAATTAGATTTATAAATATGAACTTGATGTATTTCTTTCAAATGGCCACAAGATGGAGCCCTACATTAACTTATAGATACATGATTTTACTTAATTTTATGATATTAATTATTAAAGTTGTTTTTTAACATTGTTAGTTTTTTTTTATATAACTTATTGAAGTTTTAATAAAAGGTCTTATGTATTAATATGGTAAACAAACATACATTTTTATTTTAATGGGAGTGTACTTGTTAACTGTAAAGACTTAGTTTTAATGGTGATTCTTCTAAAAAAAATGAAGCTGATCGATTAAAGTTAATTCAATTAATTTGTATTTTAATTAAGTATGTTCACATATATATAGGTTGTTGTTTTTACGCCAATCCACATATGATGAAGTGTTTAAACGAAAACGTATTTGTGTTTATGAAGGAGCGTTAATGTGTATTTAACTGCATCAGTTGGTGACTGCATCCTATTTACTGACTGTTCATGCTATACTACATCCTATTTACTGACCATTCATACTACATTACATCCTATTCATTGACCATTCATACTACACTACATCCTATTCATTGACCATTCATACTACACTACATCCTATTCAGTGACCATTCACACTACACTACATTCTATTTAGTGACTGTTCATGCTACACTGTACAATACTTAGTAACCATTCATACTGCACAACATCCTATTTAGTGACCATTCATACTACACTACATCCTATTTAGTGAATGTTCATGCTACACTACATCCTATTTAGTGACTGTTCATGCTACACTGTATCCTATTTAGTGACCATTCATACTACACTACATCCTATTTAGTGACCATTCATGCTATACTACATCCTATTTAGTGACCATTCATACTACACTGCATCCTATTTAGTGACTGTTCATACTACACTGCATCCTATTTAGTGACTATTTATACTACACTACATCCTATTTAGTGATCATTCATACTACATTACATCCTATTCAGTGACCATTCATATTACACAAAATCCTATTCAGTGACCATTCATAATACACTACAGCCTATTTAGTGACTGTTCATGCTACACTGTATCCTATTTAGTGACCATTCATACTACACTACATCCTATTTAGTGACCATTCATTCTACATTGCATCCTATTTAGTGACCATTCATACTACACTGCATCCCTGTTTAGTGACCATTCATACTACACTGCATCCCTATTTAGTGACTGTTCATGCTACATTGCATCCTATTTAGTGACTGTTCATAGTACACTGCATCCTATTTAGTGACTGTTCATAGTACACTGCATCCTATTTAGTGACCATTCATACTACACTACATCCTATTTAGTGACTGTTCATGCAACACTGTATCCTCTTTAGTAACCATTCATGCTACACTGCATCCTATTTAGTGACCATTCATTCTACACTGTATCCTTATTTAGTGACCATTCATACTACACTGCATCCCTATTTAGTAACCGTTCATGCTACATTGCATCCTATTTAGTGACTGTTCATACTACACTGCATCCTATTTAGTGACCATTCATACTACACTACATCCTATTTAGTGACCATTCATGCTAAACTGTATCCTATTTAGTGAGCATTCACACTATACTGCATCCTATTTAGTGTCCGTTTGTACTACACTGCATCCTGTTTAGTGACAATTCATAGTACACTGCATCCTATTTAGTGACCATTCATACTACACTGCATCCTATTTAGTGATCATTTATACTACACTACATCCTATTCAGTGACTGTTCATGCTACACTACATCCTATTCAGCGACTGCTCATGCTACACTGCATCCTATTTAGTGACCATTCATACTACACTGCATCCTATTTAGTGACCATTCATACAACACTGCATCCTTTTTAGTGACCATTAATACTACACTACATCTTATTTAGTGACCATTCATACTACATTGTATCCTATTCAGTGACCATTCATACTTCACTGCATCCTATTTAGTGAAGATTCATACCACACTACATCCTGTTTAGTGACCATTCATACTAACTAAATCCTATTTAGTGACCATTCATACTATACTACATCCTATTTATTGACCATTCATACTACACTGCATCCTATTCAGTGACCATTCATACTACACTACATCCTATTTAGTGACCATTCATACTACACTGCATCCTATTCAGTGACCATTCATACTACACTACATCCTATTTAGTGACCATTCATACTACACTACATCCTGTTTAGTGACCATGCATACTACACTACATCCTATTTAGTAACCATTAATGCTACACTACATCCTATTCAGTGACCATTCATACTACGCTACATCCTATTCAGTGACCATTCATACTATACTACATCCTATTTACTGAACATTCATACTGCACTACATTCTATTTAGTGAACATTCATACTACACTGCACCCTATTTAGTGACCATTCATGGTACACTGCATCCTATTTAGTGACTATTCATACTACACTACATCCTATTTAGTGAACATTCATACTACACTACATCCTATTTAGTGACCATTCATACTACACTACATCCTATTTAGTGACCATTCATACTACACTGCATCCTATTCAGTAACCATTCATACTACACTGCATCCTATTTAGTGACCATTCATACTACACTACATCCTATTTAGTGAACATTCATACTACACTACATCCTATTTAGTGAACATTCATACTACACTACATCCTATTTATTGACCATTCATGCTACACTGCATGCTATTCAGTGACTGTTCATGCATCCTGTTAATACTTGAACATTAACCCTATGATTATTAGACATTGGTAATTGTTCTTTGCTGTATATTCTCGGTGTGATTCCTGATGACACTCAGACACTATAGGACATGAAGAAAGCTGTAGTTAAATCCTTTACTTATAAACCTAATGAATGTCATCTGTATCCAGCACCTTCTTCTGCCAAAGGAGTAAAAGACAGACGTGTTTGCTGGTTCAGAATTCCATGATCAATTTTTTGAGATGTACTTATTTGTGCCAGATTACTCCAGTACTTTGGGATGTACATTTGGCTGCCTGTTGGAGCACTTTAATCATTCAAGGTTTTGACTATGTTTTTTCAGCCTTACACACTCTGGGTAACGCCTCCCTGTAGATTTATTGCTTCTCGCATCAGACAGTTTAAACTTTCCTTTCAACTTTCTTTCATCACTAGAAGTTTTCAGGATGTGTCTACAGACCTCAAGGCAACAATTTGTTTCTGCCTTCAGCATCTGTGCAATCTGCTGCTAGTATAGCTTCAGGACTGCTGTTCACTGGAAGGCTTTTACAGATAACTTACAATTTATTTTTACTGAGACCTACCTGTCATACCCGAGTAACACTTAACTTGGTTTATTTTAAAATATAGTTATTTAATGCTGTTTACTGTCTAGAGATTAGGCTATACAATAAATAATGTATTAAAATTATTCATTTTTGTCAGAAATTCACAATTTCTTTTTAACGCAAGGTTGCAAAAAGGAGTTAATCCAGATTTAGTGGGCATGTCTGCTCATGTTCACCACCTAGTGGTAGCTACTAGTTCCAGCAGTATAATGACTGCATCACCAGCTTGCGTTTGACATGGATACATCACCATTTGGCACGGATACATCACCATTCCATGTCAATGGACGCTGTACTGGCATGAAAAAAATCTTTGAATTGCAGTACAACGTGCAATCCAGCAAACAGTTTGTATAAAAATTGTACACAGAAATTTCAATACACAGCTGCATGAAGGTGTAATAATGCAGGTTTCATCCTGCACTACCTGACCAGACCAGCTTTGTACAACACAATAACATACACAGACAACAAATATGGTTGGACATCTGTAAACTAATTGTTTTGCTGTTGTTACATATTTATATTATGTTACATATTTATATTATGTTACATATTTATATTATGCAATTTCTTAGTATTTTCCAGTAACTTTTATTATTTTGCAACATATTACTCTGTCCCAAGTGCTGGAACATATTGCAAGGAGAGGCTGTGATACAGAATGTCTACAAAGATTAGATGAGATTGCTCCTAGGTTTTACCTATGGGTTTACCCAGAAGGAAGATGACACATGCAGGTGTAACAAAAACTAGGGGTGGGCAGGGTGGGCAAGAAGGCTGTCAGCACACAGACAGCCAGACAGGGCAGTGGTGCAGCCAATGAAGCACTACATAAAAAGAAAGGAAGGTGGAATTTAAACGGTGGGGGGGGGAGTCTGTACCATTGCAACTATACTCTGTAATGTACCAACAGCTTCATTGTAAAACGTGTTGAACCGAAGGTAATTTACCAAAAGCTTCATTGTGAAAAATGTTGAACTGTATACTCATACTATGTCTAACCTTCCAAAATATTTTTATTTTTTGCACTATTCTTAAATAACTGTAATAGGTAGTATTATCAAGTTTGTCTTACAAACTTGTAATATGTAATTGTGGAGCTTTTCTCCCCGGGCTTCCACTGAAAATGGACCTGCTCCAGTTGGACTGTCCCAGTTAACAAATGTAAAATAAAATAAAATAAAAAAATAAAATAAAATAAAATAAACTATTTTCCATGTCTGCTCTGAAGAGGAATCACCTCTTTTTAGAGTGCAATAAATCTATCTGGCATAAGGTATAATGCTATGATGGGGACCTGACATAGATAATTTTATAAACTTTATTACCTGCTGCCAGAGAAATGCATCGACAATGTACCATGTAGCAAGGAGGCAGTATAAAGCGTGGAAATGGAGGTGGGACTTATTATTAATGAATGATAAGAATTAAAGCATTCATGGCTCATGCCTAGTGAAAACAAAATTATTCACACAGCTGGGTTACAATTAATCAGAAACAGTGGCAATCAAAACATTAGTAAAGGAAGAAGTGAATGGAATACGCTTCTAAAGTACATAAGGGGAATTCCCCCCCACTGGGTCTATAAGGTAGCAGAGTAGGGGAACAGTATGATTACAGATGCAATGCATGATGGGACTGTAACTTTATGTGCTTTAGCTAGTGAACATAGCTGCCTCTCATTTGATCCATATTTATTGTGCAGGTTACTCAGGATTCGAAAAAAAAAAGAGTCAAAGGTTTAAATTACATGACATCAGAACTTGATGGATTGAACTCACTGATATGAATTTCAGTCCTAAAATGTCCAGTGGTGCAGAGTAAATCTTCAGCATAAAATACTGTAACAGGTAAGAGCTATAGCTGGTTGGGACCCTATTGCACTGCTTTAGATGGTGTAATGGTGACTGAGACCACACAATCTAGAGACACGGATAATGTAATTTATTTCCCCGCAGTTTGAAGTTTGACGTGTGTTAGCAGCTGTTATATTCTTACATGAAGAAGGCCAATGATGTTGGTAAATCCTGGTTGTATTGTGCTAAACACAGACATACTTTGTTTTTGTCATTCCATGAAAGTAACTTACTAGCTGTCACTGCACTGTGCTCCCTGGTGTTACCCTAAGTCTCTGCCATAACTTTCAGTTTAAACTGATTTATTTAAAAGACATCAACACATTTTCCATGTCACACATACAAGGCTCGGAGGACACAAGTATCTCTGAATTACAACTGAAATAAAAAAATAGTGAAGCACAGGGATACGATCTAGTCAAACTGGAAAAGACACAAATCCAAGTAGCAACAACTGTGTCAACAGTCATCTACACCAGGAGTATCTTACCTTAAGAAAACAAGCTAGAACAGCAACTGACTCCGCCAAGTCCTTATATCTTAGACAGAAAAAGACTTTGATGACAGTCAGCCCTGAGGTCTTCTGAAAGGAAATACAATACCTAACAGATCGAATGACTAACCTCCTCACCTCATCTTGACAAACTGCTACCACCTCAATCATCACATCTACAGGCTGCAACTCTTATCACATCCATCTCAGAAGTCACTAACTCTCTCCCCCGATTCATATTCTTTCTGCACTCTGCCAGACAATCCCTTACACCCTCAGTTACATATACTGCTACCATCTACTTCATGAAATGATTACAAAAGAGGCTAAACAACTCAATTCTGAAACCCTCATCCCCTGCCATCAACAGCTCTTCTCCTACTGTTCTAAGAAAAGTCACTGACAAAGATGCAAAACCACTAACTTATGTTTTAAATGTCTCCCTAACTTCAGATATGCAATACCAGCTTTCAAACACACTTATATAACTCCTCTCCCCTAACATACTTCTATTAAAACACTCAGACATTATTGTCATATCTCAAATTGTTCACTGGCAAAAAAATGTAAAGAAATATTTATAACCAACATTTTAAACATATTAATAGCCAAGTCCTCCTTACAAACATCATGGCTTCCTAAAAAAATTCAGTACTTCAACAGCCCTGCTTAATGTAGCTGATAATATTTATGGTCACATCAGTGATGTACTCATTACTGCCATCCTCTTCATCAAGGGCCTTTGAAACTGTAAATCATGAATGTCTTAAAAAAAACTTAAGTAAATTCAACTTTGGCAGCAATACCATAAAGTGGTTTCAGTGCTATATTTTCCAAGTCCATGCCAAAAACAACTTTCCTCCATAGACACATTTATAGGGTTGTAGGATCATAGCAGAATACTAGGCTAGTGATCCTAAAGGGCCTTTGTAAGCCTAACCATGTTTGCCAAAACTATCAGAAAGGTATTGGTCCGTTAGATGTTGTGAAGGTATATAAACTTAGGTATGAGTGGTCAAGCATTTTCAAGCTTTCACTCACTAATAGAGACATAGTTGTCAGATCCAGGTAAAAAAAAATATGATTCTCCATGCACTGATCAAAGTTTTGCTTGAATAGGTACAGGCAAGAACTTTTCTTAACATAGATGGGAAGCCTGTTCCAGAGGACAGGGAGCCTCTGAGACACATACCTCTCCCGCTAGCATGTCGTATTTATGTTGCAGGTGAAGTTTAGGTCCCTGGAATGGGTGTTTCAGATGTTGTTTGTTTTTTGGATGCAAAACAGGTCCATTATGGCTGAATCAGAGCATGCTTTGTAGGTCAGGCATAGACTGCCTCTCAGCAGACTGCAGAAGACACAGTCTAAGGACAAAGCTTTGAGATGGCTGCATATAACTTGTCTTCTGCATCATGTATTCTTTTTGTGAGAAACCTCTGTGAATTTTCCATTTGTTGCATATGCCTAGTCAGGCACCTGCCATGGGAGCACTGCACTTATGGGGGCAGAGTACACTGGAATGATGACATCTATGGAGCTGGATGCTATAACTTGCTTATTAGTTGTGCAATATATAATAATTTCCATACTACTGTCAAATGCCAGGTCACTATCTACATGCTTACCCTATTACCTGATTACTGGCTCTGCTCTTAGGGTTTGTTACTAAAGTAGTAATATGTTAGGGTGGATGTCTTATTGAAAGATACTATTGTGCACTTCCTGGCACTGAGTTTAAGCCGTGAAAC
>NC_056729.1:1774892038-1774914538 GCF_019279795.1 Protopterus annectens
CACCACTCCCCATAGTATGTTCTTCCTGGAGAGACTCAGATCATTGGTCTGTCTCATTTGAAGTTTCTAACACCCAACCCCAGTCATACTGTAGTTTGTTTTCTTTACCTTGTGTTTTGCTTGCATTCTGTTTAACAGCATATTAAAACTTCAAAGAGACCACAGCTCTCTCTGTTCTGAGTCAGGCAGAAATAAGAACTGATTAATTAAGGACTCATTCATAAGACAGAAAAGGTCACTTAAGGTTAATCACTTGTTAACAGAGGGGGTGGAGCTAGGAACTAAAATTTCTATTTAAGGAGTAAACTAAAACATTTCAGAGCTTTACCAGAAAGGCTCATCCAGACTCTGCTACACTTTGCTGTGAAGGAAAGGTTAGTTTGCTGTTATTTTTTGTATTTATGTGTTGTCTTTCTATATTTTGAATACTGTAGTTTGTTTCTTTACCTTGTGTTTTTGCTTGCATTCTGTTTAACAGCATATTAAAACTTCAAAAGAGACCACAGCTCTCTCTGTTCTGAGTCAGGCAGAAATAAGAACTGATTAATTAAGGACTCATTCATAAGACAGAAAAGGTCACTTAAGGTTAATCACTTGTTAACAGAGGGGGTGGAGCTAGGAACTAAAATTTCTATTTAAGGAGTAAACTAAAACATTTCAGAGCTTTACCAGAAAGGCTCATCCAGACTCTGCTACACTTTGCTGTGAAGGAAAGGTTAGTTTGCTGTTATTTTTTGTATTTATGTGTTGTCTTTCTATATTTTGAATACTGTAGTTTGTTTTCTTTACCTTGTGTTTTGCTTGCATTCTGTTTAACAGCATATTAAAACTTCAAAAGAGACCACAGCTCTCTCTGTTCTGAGTCAGGCAGAATTTTTTCCCTCCCTCCCACCCATTTAAGTTGTCTTGTTAAATACCACTGTCTTTCTAGTTGCACGCCTCTTATGTTAATCTGACCATATATCTCATTTCTCTCTTCTTTCACTGGCTTATGTGAGTAATCACAAAACCATCACTTTTGAAATCCCACCCTTCAATTATTTAAATTTATTGGCCATCCTACAGTATTTCATAGTACCAAAATACAAAAGTAACCACCCCTTTCAGTCCATCTTGCTGTTTTAAAAATAGTAACTCTCCACTAAACCTTAACTTTTAAACAGGTAAAACTCAAGTTACCTACTTTCATATCTAACTTCTCTAGTGCACACTGCAGAGTGCATTCTTTTCAATCTTACCTTTGAGCATCCCTGTTACTAGCACTTTCTCTAATACCTAAAAGATCATCTCTACTTGACTCCAAATAGACTTTTATCTATCTGTTAAACCTAGCACTTGTTCCTACAGTACTTATTACCTTGATACAGACCTCTTAAAGATAGCACCCCAAAGACAAACCCCCATTTCGGTCACTCACGTCCCCGGAATCTCTTTTAAAGTTTTTTGTCTAGTCCTTCTAGCATGTCGAGGATCAGTTGCTAGTGACCTCTCCTGCTCAGCTGGTGAACCTGGGAATATTGAGACAATGTTACAATTGCCTCATGTACACAGACAACCCTCTCCTCCTCCCACAAAACACAAATACATGCGAGAGATGCAACTATCTGGCCAAACTGGAGGCTGAGCTCTCTCAACATAGGACTGGCAAGACCAGTCAGGAGGAGAAGGTTACCACACACACTATAGACCCAGTCTCACATAGTACCATCACAACCTCAAATCATACACATAAACACACAAAGACATACTCATGGCTCTGATCAAAAATCTACCAAAACAGCAGAGGCCACCAAAGCAGACACCCAAACAACCACCACCTCAGAACACAACACCTGCAACACATAGACCTCACAGTCAGAGTGTCAAACAGTCACAGCCCTTAAGGCCAAACACAATGCCAGACACACTAGTCATTGGTGACTCCATAGTCAGACACACTGGCGTCCCGCTCACCAGACTGAGTAAGGAGAAGGTCACAGTAAGCTGCCTGTCGGGCGCTAGAATCCGCCACATAACGCAAGCACTCAGGTCTCTCAACAGCAGGTACAAATATGACTCAGTTATTGTCCACGCTGGTGTAAACGACCTGAGGCGTACCTCCTGACTACATGAAAAGAGACATTGAGGAGCTCTCTGATTATGTAGCCCAGGCAGGTATGACCCTGACCTTGAGCAGTATCCTACCTTCACCAAGAATGATGCCACAATACAGAGATAAGATGATCAGCTTTAACAATTGGCTTAAACTCTGGTGTCATTCAAAGGGGATCAATGTCTGTCTGCCTGGGATGACATGCTGGACAAGCCACGCTGCCAAGGGACGGCTTGCACCTGTCACCCTGGGATTCCGGATATTGGCAAAGGCTCTTGCCACCCCATAGTGCCTTTTTAGGCAAGGCTCAAATTCTAAACCTACCACCCTAGAACACAAAAAAGGAAAAAACTAAGGGTAATGCTGCTCAATGCCAGAAGTCTAAATCTCAAAATGCAGCACTCGAGGACCTTCTCAGTATGGAAAACATCGATGTCTGTGCAGTGACAGAAACCTGGTTCAAGGCTCCTGAGAGCACCCCAGCACTATCAGGTTTTACCTCTTATCATGCGTTCCGGCCCCAAAATCCGGACAATACCAAGAAAGGAGGGGGTATCCATATTCATCAAAGACACCCACACCTCAAGACTGGTGGCAACGCACGATGCATCGGAGACCATCCAGGTGCAATTAACCATAGGCAAGACTGCTCTGCAAATTGTAGCATGTTACAGGCCACCCTCACAAACTCAGGAACCTCACATGGCCTTCCTGAAAACACTAGAGGGATAAATGTATCACCAAACACCATCATACTAGGTGACTTCAATTACCCTAATATAGACTGGGAACACTACTCAAGCCCAAACACCCTAGCCCAAAAGTTCCTGGAATTCATAAACTCAAATGCCATGGAACAACTAGTCACCATCCCCACAAGAGGAGAAAACATACTTGATCTCATCATCACGAACATGGGAGCACAATGTTCAACACCGGAAGTATACCCCTCACTGGTGAGATCAGATCACAAACTAATCTCGCTGGAGGTCCTCATCCCACCCCACCTGAAATAAAAAGACCACAGTAAAGAACTTCTCGAGAAAGCCGACTTCACACTTCTAAAGACTAGTGTGGTCTCCTTTAAGGCCCCGAGCACGGAAAACAGTACTCAAGCCGCTGAATCACTTACAAATGCCTTCTACCAGCACCTGCAGGACTGCATGGATAAGGCAATCCCAAGCAAAACAAAGACTCTTTGTACCAAAGGCAAGCATCCACTCTGGTGGACCCCAGCCATAAACAAACTCTACAACAAAGGAGGAAGCTACTACAAGATAGAGCAAAATCCTTAAAAGGTAAGACACCCTTGATCACTATAAGTAAAAACTAAGAGCTCTCATAAAATCATCCAAAGCAAATTTTGAGAGAAAAATAGCTAAAGACTCAAAAGACAATCATAAGGCCTTCTTTAGCTATGTTAGAAACCTGGGAGGAAACTCCCAGATATGCTCAGAACTAGTTCATAATGATGTGAAGATTACTGATCCTACAGACATTGCCAACATACTGGCTGACAGGTTCAGTGCAAACTTCTCCCCCCCCCCCCCCCCCCAAGGAGAGATATCTATACCAAGCGATTGCAGCCCCCCAAACATCTCCAACGCCCAAGTGAGAACTGCTCTCTCCAAAGCAAAAAACACAGCATCCATGGGACCTGATGGTGTCCCCGGCTGTGTGCTCCACGAACTCAACGAGGAATTAAACCCACAGCTAGGACAGCTGTTTAATCATAGTCTTACCTCTGGATATGTACCCAGGGAGTGGCGCACTGCAACTGTGGTCCCACTTCACAAAGGCGGTGCCTCCACCGACCCTGGAAATTACCGTCCCATTAGCTTGACAAGCCTTATCTGCAAAGCCATGGAGAGGATCATAATGGACCTCATAAATAAAGACATAGGGAATTTGCAGACTTTGGATCCATCCCAGTTTGGCTTTGTCAAAGGCAGATCATGCCTTCTAAACTTGGTTGACTTTTTCGAAACAGTCACCAAAGCCATTGATGAAGGAAAGGCAGTCCATACAGCCTACCTCGATCTGGCTAAGGCCTTTGATACAATACCCCACTCGGGTATCATTGAAAAACTCATCAGCTTAAATGTTAACCCATACATCACAAGATGGGTTGCAAACTGGCTGAGTGACAGAACCCACAGGGTCAGAGTTGCTGGCGCCATGTCAGACTCAAAGCCTGTCACAAGTGGTGTACCACAGGGCTCAGTCCTGGGCCCACTCTTGTTTGGCATCTACTTTTCCGATGTACAAGCAAACACAGGAGGGTTATGGCTGACAAAGTTTGCAGATGACTGCAAACTGGGCGCCATAGTAGAAAACACATCTGACACAGATATCCTTCAGAAGGGTCTCACAGAAGCGCATAACTGGTGCCAGAGCCATGGCCTAAAGTTAAATGCCAAAAAATGCATAGTCATACCCTTCGGGAAAAACAAGGTTACCCCTAGCTACCAAATAGGTGGCAATCCACTGAGTACAGAAGAAGTTATCAGGGACCTGGGGACCCAGGTTGATAGTAGTCTGTCATTCGACACCCATGTAGCTAAAGTAGTTAGGAAGACCTTCTACATTGCCCACCTTATCATGAAGGGATTCTCATCTAGATCAAGGGAGGTCATAGTCTCCCTATACTCATCACTCATCAGACCAATGATTGAATACAATGCCCCATTCGGAATGTATCTGACCCGACACTTGCAGCAGCTGGAGAGGCCACAAAGTTCCTCACCAAAAGGATAAAGGGTCTCAAACATCTGTCCTATGCTGCCCGACTGAAGAACTCCAGCTCTATTCAGTAAACCGCTTGCTCAGAGGTGACCTTTGCCTAACATACAAGGCCATGTCAAACCCAGATTTGATGAATATGCTTCACCTCAAAAATCTAGATCCGTCAGAGCCACAAGGCGGGAGACTTAAACCTCGACACGGCTATTAATAGGACGTGCTGGAGGGATAGATTCATCACCCAAAGACTCCCTATGCTGTGGAATAAAATCCCGGTATATGTGAGGCAGAGCACCTCGCTGGCCTTGTTCAAGAGAAATCTTGACCAATGGATGGGAGATTGCAGATATACCCCAGGGATTACCTCAGTGTCACTGCTCAACAGAGGCACAGCAAAATAATGGGTATAGTTCCCCATACTAAAGGGGTGGCTTAAGCCACAAAACTATGGGCTAGGCTTGTAAATGCCCTCGGGCAGATAGCCTAGTATGAACCTATGAACCTATGAACCTATGTATTAATTCTACTATATAATAATTGAATTATATCCCTTATATAATACAGCACCACTTGTTAGAGTGTGTTTTAAATTTATAGTTCTGAACATTTTTCCTTTAAGCAATGAAACATATGAACCAATAATGACAAACTGCCCAAATGAGAACATTTCAACCATAAAAGACCACTCAAACTTCTTTCATTACAATCTACCAGTATCAGTCAATATGTACAGTCTCTGCAGAAGTAAAAGTCATCTGAATAATTCCACATTAAAGAGATCTGAAACTAATGAAGAAGTTGTTGCTAGAAAACAGCTATAGTTCAGTGTTTCATCTACACATTCAGTGCCTGCTGCTCTTGAAGAATAAATTGCCTACATTGCAATAAAAAATGGTAAGCTGGTAATTGCAATAGGGAATGGGTGACAAGCTGAATAGCAGGATCATAGTTACTAGGCGTCTCATCCAAAGGAGGACATACTCAGGAATGCAGCACCCCATACCCTTAAAATACAAATCTACATTCTGTGGGAGTCAAAACTTCAGCCCTCTGCATCAAGATGCAAGCATGCTACCTACTGTGTTACTAACACTGCCTTACAATTCTATACCACAATAGTGATTCCATTTGCTAAACACACACACAGACACACACACACACACACACACACACACACACACACACACACACACACACACACACACACACACACACACACACACCTCAACCTCTTAGTGCAAGAAATCTGGATAAAGTCTAAAATAAATAGGGACAGTGCATAAATATTCCTCTCATGAACATAGAAAATTGATAGAATAACAGGATTTGTGTTAGTATGCATTTTTCTAAAGTATATGACATCTAAAACTCAAATATCTGTCATTATTTAGCAACCTCTATCCATTTTAAGAGGAATATGGGACAAAACTCTAGACATTCTTCAAAAACCTGGACAGCTGAGGGGTATGCTACCTCCCTCTTATACAGACACACACACACACACACACACACACACACACACACACACACACACACACACACACACACACACACACACACACACACTCTCACACACACACACACACACACACACACACACACACACACACACATGGACACACACAATATCTTTCACAAGAAATCTGTTGGGGACAAAGGCCCAAAACTAGGGACACATTTAGAAAGTTGCTAGAATAACAGGATTTGTGTTAGAATGCATTTTCTGAAGGATATGAAGTCTGAAACTCAAATGCATGTCATTATTTGCTAACTTTAACACTTAGCTCATCCCAGTGATTTGTCAAAAAAATAAAAAGAGTTTTTATGAGGAACAGATCAAAAATATAAGGCAAAATTCTGGACATTCTATGAAAATATGTCCAGTTGACAGGTATGACACACACATACATCCCCCTACCTCCTTAGAAAGTGGATAGAACGACAAGTTTTTCATTGGTATATATTTTCTGAATGATATGAAGTCTAAAGCTCAAATGTCTGCCATTATTTTCTGACTTGAGACCTCAATGATTTGCCAGAAAAACACAATTTTATGAGAAACAAACCAAAAATATGAGGCAAAAATCTGGATAATTGCGAGGTATGAACCTCTCTCTTAGACACATTCCTACCTCTCCCTTACTTGCACACACACACGTGCACACACACACACACACACACACACACACACACACACACACACACACACACACACCTACCTCTCACTTGCACATTCATCTGCAGTCAAAATGTCTTTTGGAATTCAAATTCTGTGCTGGCGATGAAGACGTAAACCATTGGTTGCACAGATGAAGAAGACAAAAACAGGTCTCAAACACCTGTTGCAGAGGCATAGCTAGAGTTTGTGCTACCCAGGGCTGTCTTTGAGTTTGCCGCCCCTCCACCTTCACAAAATCATGGTCAAATGGGGCTTCCCCCATATGCAGCCCTCCCCCCTGCAGCCATTCCTGTGTCCCATTACTTGCCTATTTCTCCCATTTACCATAAACACTAGTGTGCATACTGCTTTATGCTTTACTTCTACAATGATTTCATTTAAAACTTTTATTTCAAATTTTATAGCACAAACACTGATAGACTCCTGCTAAATGTAGCAGTACAGTCTCAAAATGAAAACAGACTTAGCATTAAAACTTCTCTGCCCCTGATACTCACATTCATTGAGACAGCATTGAAGCCAACATTCAAAGAAAATGCTTCTGGCCAGTGGCGGATAAAGTTTACCTTTGGGCTGTTTTCAAATCATAGGCCCCTTGCACACATTTTATTCACCTTCCTGACTGTATTAAATTATATTCCTTGTATAATACAACATACTTGGTATTGTTTTGAACATTTTTCCAGTAAGCAATGAAACAAAATGTATGAACCAATAATGACAAAACTGCCCCAAATTAGTAAATTTCCATCACAAAAGTCTACTCAAATTCTGTCATTACATCCACCAATATCAGTAAAGATGCACAATCTCTGCAGAAGTAAAAGTCATCTAAATAATTCCACATTAAACAGATCTGTAACTAATGAAGAGGTTGCTGCTAGCAAACAACTTTGTTTCATCTACAAATAAAGTCCCTGTTGTCCTTGAAGAATAAGTTGTCTGTGTTACATTAAAAAATGATAAACTAGTAATATTGCAATAGGGAATGGATGGCAAACTGATAACAGATTCATAGTTACTAGGTATCTCCTCCAAAGGAGGACATTCTCAGGACAGCAGCATCCACCCCTGTTAAATTACAACACAGTACTAACTTCCCCTTACTTGATCGGTCGGCACACACCAAGAAAACTCCCCTTACTTGATGAATAATGCAAAGCATTAAAAATCATTGGAGTCCCCACCACAGACTGGGTCAACTATTCCTGCACTAATGCACTCGGCACTTGCCCAACGATTCCTTGACTTCATCAATTCTAAAGTACTAAACCAACTCGTCTCATCCCCACAAAGGGAGATAACATTCTGGACTTGGATCTTACCAACATGGGTGACCACTGCACCACTCCCATAGTATGTTCTTCCCTGGAGAGATCAGATCATTGGTCTGTCTCATTTGAAGTTTCTATCCCACCCAACCCCCCCCCCCCCAGTCATAATCAACCTAAAAAACTTTTTTCAAAAGCTGACTACAACCTCCTAAGGGAGGGTATCAGTAGCTTCACACCACTGCCTCCCTCAGAGGATGCAGACAACTATGCTGAACAGTAGGCCAGTGCAGTATACAAGCACCTGCACAACTGCATGGACTCAGCCATACCCAACAGAACTAAAACCTGGTCATCAAGGAAACAGAAACCTGTCTGGTGGACATTCTCTATCAACAGCCTTTACAACAAAAGGAAGAAACTGTTGTCCAAGGTTAAAAAGGAACAAATTCCAAGTTGGAAATACTCCCTCCTTAGCCTCAACAAGAAAATTAGATCACTAGTGAAAACCTCCAAAGCCAATTATGAATCAAAATTAGCCTCCAAAAAAAGGGAAACTGCAAAGCCTTCTTGAGTTACATCAGGAACCTCCATGGCAAAGCCCAGGTTTGTTCTGAATTAGTACTTAATGGTACCACTTGCATTGATCATGCTGACTTAGGCAACCTGCTAGCAGATAGGTTCAGCACAAACTTCAACTCCCTGTCCCCCCCAAAGGCCCTTTTGACATCTCGACGCTTGTCCCTCACCTCACATCTCCATAGATCAAGAGTTAAAGGCCCTATCCAAGGCAAGGAACACAGCTTCCATGGGACGTGATAGTATCCCAGGTTGTAATCTGCACCATCTCCAGCAAGAAACAGTGTCACCATTGAGCATCCTATTTAACCACAGTACAGGCTTCATTCCAGCAGAGTAGATAACTGTCATTGTCATCCCCTTGCACAAAGGTGGTGCCACTACTGACCCTGGAAACTATCACCCCATTAGCTTTACACGTCTGATCTGTAAAGCCATGAAGCTTATTATTAAGGATATCATAAACAAGGACATAGGCAGTCTCCAAGCACTTGACCCCACCCAATTCGGATTCATCAAGGTCAGATCTTGCTTGTTGAACCTGGCTGACTTCTTTGAGACTGTCACCAAGGCCCTGGATGAGGGAAAGTCTGTACATACAGCTTACCTTCACTTGGCCAAGGACCTTGACAAAATCCCCCCACTCGGGCATCTTTGAAAAGCGAACTCAACTTGGCGTAAATCCCTCTCTCATCATGTGGGTGGTCAACTGGCTCACCAACAGGATCATCAAGGTCAAAATTGGTGCTTCCACCTCTGATAGCAGACCTGTCACTAGTGAAGTTTCCCAGGGATCTGTCCTGGGGCCCCTACTGTTTGGCATCTACTTCTCAGAGGTCCAGACAAAGACAAAAGGCCTATGGCTAACCAAGTTTGCAGACGGCTGTAAGTTGGGTTCTGTCATTGACTCCCCAAATGATGTTAACATATTGTAAGAGGGTCTCACAGCAACTAATGACTGATGCCAAAGTCATGGCCTCAAGTTAAATGCAAAAAAAATGTATCATCATACCATTCAGCTAAACAAGGCTCCTACTGATTACCACATCAACAGCAACCCTTAAGCACACAACCTGTGATGAGAGACCTGGGTACTCAGGTTGACAACAATCTCACCATTTGACGATCATGTAGCGGCAGTTGTCAGAAAAGCCTTTTACTTGTTTTATCTCATAAGTAAAGGGATTGCTTTCAGAACAAAAGGAGGTTATTACCTCTCTGTACTCCTCACTCATTAGACCAATAATTGAGTATAACGCCTCATTCGGTATGTACCTCTCCAAACATCTGCACCAAATGGAAAGGCCACAGAAATACCTCAAACAGAATCCATGGTCTCCAACACCTGTCTTATGCGATCAGGCCCAAATCACTGTCAGTCTACTCGGTATTTTACAGATTGCTCAGAGGTGATCTGTGTCTCACCTACAAGGCAATTTCAGACCCTGCCCTCCTAGAGATGCTCAATAACCATAAGTCTAACTCCTTGCTCATTACCCACTCGAAAGGCCTGAATCTAATATGAGACCTCAACAAAACCTGCTGGAGAAATAGGTTTGTATCCCAGAGGCTGTTCTGTCTCTGGAATAGACTTCCCATACACATCAAACAGAATACCTCACTGACCTTCTTCACATGTAACCTTGATGAGTGGATGGGAAGCCACAAATTTATCCCAGGGGTTCCACCTGTGTCCCTCAATGACAGGGATGACAGGTGCCGATTGAGGTTTCTTTTTGGAGATAAACTCTTGGCTAGGCTTGTAAGGGCCCCATGGCCATTAGCCTAATAACCTCCTACGATCCTATAATATAACTCATTCCTGGAAAGAGGTGATGTGCTGTTAAATAGGATTCAGAGCAAGCAGCCTCTCAATTCTAATTCATCCTAAAAGTTTAAGACTGACATTCCTGAATGAAGTGACCAATCACTATATCATATAACCTTCTCTCAGTCCTCTCGTATTTATTCAAGAGTAAGAAGATTCTGCCAGAAGTATGCTACATGCTAATGTCTCAGTAAAGCATATAATAAACTTAACTTTCCAAAAATACAAAAGCTGGGCATATAGCAGTATGACACAAAAGTTGTGGTGGTTAGATGCAGATAAGTAATTCTGAACATGTCCTGGTGGACTTGGCATGCACTGTCCTTTTTTGTAAGTACTTTTTAGTCTGTCAAGTCAACTAGTCATTTATGCTTCAGTTAATTATTTTTAAGTCTGTATTCTCTGTGGGCTTAGTAGGTTAGTAAATAAAAATAAAATGAAGGCTTTTAAAGTACCAGCCTTAGAGCTTAGATGATACTGCAGCGGAGTACGATGAAAATGTGTTATAGTAAAATGAGGAATAACTATTACTGGTAAAAATGAAACATCTTGTCTTCTATCAATGTCACCACAATACTATACAGCTGAGAACTATCAGTGCAAGTCATACTTGGATAAGAAACCAGATGACCCTAACATGAACACATTTATTAGCATAAAATCATTTAGATGCAAAAAATCTCCACATATATAATAAGCCAAACTATCTATGGAAAAAAATCAATGCTCAAATTGACTTTAAACTAAGTACAGTTTATTAATCAGAGTCAGATATCATGTCAAAATATAAATTACAAATTATTTCTGGGAACCTTATATTATCGGTATTGACTAGTATGACACTGGACTATATCAAGAGATTAAGCGCATTTGCATATAGCCAGAAAATTTTGCAAGAATATAACTTAACTGCTGCAAGACCCTGGCAATCAAAAAAAAATCCTTTCTTCCACATAAATATTTTATCATTTATGTCAAATCTTTGTTTTAAGTTACTTCAAAGTTGTATATGATTACAGACCTAACTACCTTACTTGAATGAACGGCAAGCAAAACTAACTTCCCCTTACTTGATCGGTCGGCACACACTAAGAAAACTTCCCTTACTTGGTGAATAATCCAAAGCAGCAAAACTCCTTGGAACAGGTGAAGCAAACTGTATTTTAAATTCCATGGTGTACAGGACGTCCACAACACACGCAAGACATAATGCAGGTGACTGGACCGGAAGTACAGCATGTTATGGGACTGCTTTTAAAGGGCGACCTTAAAAAACAGTTTTTTTTTAAACTATTAAAAGTCACAAAAGTGCCGCCAATGGCAGACCGCCTCTCTCGCCCCCTGCTAGCTTCGCCACTGACCTGTTGCGTTTTTGCAACTGGACGCAAAGCAAAGATTAAAAAAAAACATTTTTTTTTTAATTTAAAGAAAATCCAATCTCCCGGCCAGCCAGTTCCAGGGGGGTGCAAGTGCACACCCTTGCATCTGCCTGCAGGCGCCCATGCTCACAAGGGCAGTTAGCCTAGTACTAATCTATGAACCTATGAACCTAAAAGAATTATATAGCTGTAAGAAAGTAACTGAAGAAGGGAGATTAAGGAGGTATAAGGAATGAAAAAGGTATTAGAGATATAGTTTATCCTGGATTTGAACAAGAACAGAGCCGGATTTTAGCTAGGAAGTCTTTCGGAGTGGTTTTGAAATATGGAAGTAATGGTATTGACCTGATGAATACAGGTAAGGTGTTCCAGGCCTTAGCAACCTTGTATGAGTACAGATACTGCCCAGCAGATTTGCTACGTTTGTAGACAGACAGGAGTTTAGCCAGCTGGGAAAATAGTTGTGTAGAAGGTTTTTTAGTGCTGGACAGGGAGCTGGATGCTGGACAATTTTATAGGTGGTAAGAAGCTGTGTATGTTAGTTGATGGGATAGTTCTAATCAATTTAGGCTACTTAGTGCTATGTAGTGGTGAGTTCTGAAAGGGGTATTTGCTGCAAATTTATTAACTTTGTTATGGCATTGTTCAGGTTTTAATTTTTGTGAAGCCTGGAGGTTAATAGGGATGGGAGCACCATAAAGAAGATTCGGGACGAGATAAATACTGGCAAGTGTAGTTTTAGTTGTGTGAGTCAGAACGCTTTTGGTTCTGTAAAGCATCCCTAGTTTTTGATGAGTTTTCTTATGCAATTTTGTATATGCAAGTCAAATGTAAAATTATTATCCATTATCATGAAATGATTTTAGTGGTTGTATTATCAAGAGAAAGGACTTTAATTTTTTTTTTCATTAGAGAGGGATTTGGGAAAAATAAGTTGTAGTTTGGTCTTTTTTGGGTTGAGCATGCATTGTGAGTTTGTTAATGCTTCCTGAGTAATTTTTTGGAGGTGTACCATGTTGTCAGATGTACAAATGAGAGTGGATTCATCTGCATATTGTATTAGGGTGGCCTGTTGTGTGGAAGTATAGACAATGTTGGTGAAAATGTTAGAGGAGGGGACCAAGGACAGAGCCCTGAGGTACATCGGTAGTGACTGGGAGGTATGGGGAGAGGCTGGAGTGCCATCTTACTGATTGATACTTATTGGACAGGTAGCTTTTGAACCACAGGAGGGTGGGCTGAGACAGACCTAGTGAAGAAATTTGAAGTAGAAGTTTGCTGTGATAAAGTGTGTCGAAGTCTTTAGACAAGCCTAGAAATAAGGAGGAGACTGGTTTGCCATTACATCTAGCTTTATTGACAGTATCTCTATAGATTAGAGGGGCAGTGCTAGTACTGTGGGAAGGGTGGAAGCCATGTTGTGTAGATGATAAAAGTTCTTCATGCAAGAGATAGTCTAGAAATTGTTTTTGAATACATTTTTCAAGTACTTTGGCGACTGGAGATAAGATTGCTATAGGTGTAAATTTCTTAACGTCTGTTGAATTTCCTCCTTTGTGCAGAGGACAATGTGTGAATTTTTCCAGATAGAGGGAATGTGGGATTCCTAAACTGACTTATTTATAAGGATTGAGACAAGACAGGCAATGCTATTGGCTGCTGTTTTTAGGTACTGACTTAGAAGGTCACCACCTGAAGAAGATTGTTTAAGAGTAGTTTTAAATAGGATGTGGGCGCAGGTTTGAAGGTGAAAGTGGCTGTAGCGATATGTGGCTGTTGGTCATGGTTGGATTAGATGTTGAGCAATCCTCAGTTAGAGATGCTATATAGTCATAAAATAAGAGTTGAACACTAGTGCAGTTTTGAGGGGTGAGTTATCAGGAGAGGGGTTAGAGTGAATTTTTGGCTGAGATGTAAAATTTCTTTAATGGATATCTAACATTTTTTAGGGTTGTGTTTAGTAATATTCTAAAAGTTATTATAGTATGTTTTTGTCTTCATTTATTTGTTTTTAGTAAGATTGTGAAGTATTCTGAAGTTTTAAAGATATTGAGGTGTTTTATATTTTTGACATTCTTTCCACGCTTTTTCTCTATCCTGCATTAGCATTCGACTCTTTTTGGATAGCTAAATTGCATTATTTGTTTTCATTCTTTTCCTTCTAGAAGGTGCAAGGCTGTTTAGGATATTTGGGTTGTGTCGTTACCCCTACTATCTGCGACTTTCTTGGACAATGTCTCAAGGCCGAATCAGGATATGTAGTGTATCTTGCCTGGGGGTGTGAAGATTTCATCTTTGTTCTTGGCAAATTATGTTGTCCTGTTATCCCCAAGTGGCTGTAATGCCCAGCTTAGACTGAAGTGATTTTCCTGCTCATTGTGAAAGTGACTGTAATGCAAATAAGCACCGCCAAATTAGAAGCCAAGATTTTCTAAGAGAAAAGAGTGAATTAAGATCATAGGAAGTTACTAGGTTAATGGCCCGAGGGCCCTTACAAGCCTAGCCAAAAATACCCTTGTTAGCATGATTGGCAGCAATTGGCCCTGTCCAGCAAGGACACAGGTGGAACCCCTGGGTGAATTCATGGTTACCCATCCAATTGTCCAGATTGCGTTTGAAGAGGGGCAATGAAGTACTCTGTTTCACATGAAGTGTGACGCCATTCCAAAATGCATGCTAACCTCTGGGAGACAAATCTGTCGCAGATTCTGCTGATGTCACATGCCAGGTTTAGGACCTTAGAGTGAGTAACCCATGTGCCATTTGACTTCTGGATGTGCAGCATTTCCAATAAAGCAGGATCAGAGGTCACCTTATATGCAAGGCAGAGATTGCCTCTGAGTAGTCTGTATGAAACAGAATAAAGTGACACTGATTTCAGCTGATCCACATGGAATATCTGCTGAAGACCTTGAATGTTCCTTTTGAGGAACCTTTGTGGTCTCTCCAGTTGCTACAGCTGCCAAAAGGGGCATTGTACTCAATTATTGGCCTCATGAGAGAAGAGTACAGGGAGGTTATAACTTCTTTTTTTCAGTAGACAATGCCATTACTTATGAGATGAGCAGTATACAATGCCCGTCTTACAGCTATGGAGACATGGTGATCAAAGCTAAGGTTGCTGTCAACCTGTGTACCCAGGTCTCTCACCACTGAGTCCATAGTTAGGGTGTTGCTATTGATGTGGTAGTTAGCAGGAACATCACTCTTACAGAAAGGAATGATAATACATTTTTTGCATTGAGTTTAAGGCCGTGACTTTGGCACCGATCATATGTTTGTGTAAGACCCTCTTGTAGGATGTAGACATTATTTGGAAATTCTACGACCTCTCCCAGTCTGCAGTCATCAGCAAACTTTGTCAGCTACAGACCTTTAGTTTTTTGCTTGTACTTCGGAGAAATAGATTTCAAACAGTAGAGGTCCCAGGACTGATCCCCATGGAACACCACTGGTTACAGGTCTGCTGTTGGAGGTGGATTCCCCTTTTTTGACTGTATGTGTTCTATCACAGAACTAGTTGTTTTCACTGGGAGAAACTGAAGTAGCTACCTTAAGTAGAACAGTTTAAGTATCATGGGATTTTGTTTAACAATAAGGGTTGAGTGGACTAGCAGAACAATCAGCTGACTGGTGCGGTGGTAGAGGTAGTACTGTGCGCACTCTAATGGACTGAGATGGTGAAATGAAGGTTTCGTCACAGGACAGGACTCTCAAAACAGCTGTCAGTTTATGTCTTCATTCCTACCTCGTCCCTGGCTGAGTCTGAAACTGGGCCTTATGGATCAGTACTTTACCACAATCAACACATTTAAATAAATAAATGCATATGATCATGAGCTTTGAGTAATGACCCATAAGATGAAATCCTAGATTCAACCAAAAGAAATGAGGTCCCTTTGCTGGGCAGTGTGGTTCACACTACTTTACAAAGCGAGAAGCAGGGTAATAGGGGCTCAGGGTGCAGTGCACAGAACTGCTCCTCTGTGTTGAAAAGATCCAGTTCAGGTGATCTGGTCATCTTGAGAGAGAATGCCTCTTGGACATGCATGGAGATGTACCAAGCTGGGTCCACAAAAAGGAAGCTGTGGGGCCAACCTAGGACACATTGGAGGATTATATCACTCAGCTTGTAAGCGAAAATCTCAGAATCTCATAGAGTTAGCTTTAAACTCTTGTTAGGAATAATAAAGTCTGGCCTGCTCTGCTGAGTTTGTTATCACAATTCCTCTACAAAAGACACGCCATTTAAAAAATGACGAAGATGAAGATGATGACAATGTGCACATTTAATTACACTCTATCAGTGAAGCCCGTAATGTTGTGGCTACTTTGCAAAATAATTTAACTGCAACAATATTTAAATAATAAAAGTATAGTTTCAAAAAGTAATGGCCTTCTTACTTCTAAATATGCTAATATTTAACCTTCTTAACAAAACTTACTGTCTACCAACAAATAAGCAAGGTTGCTGGAAAGGCAGGTTTCTAACTCAAAGTTTTCACAACGTAAACTGATTGCCATTATGGTTAGTCTTGATGAGTGGATGGATGAGAAAAAGGCTCCAAGACTGACCAGTACACTAACCCTAGTTAATAAATTAAAAATTACCTTAATAGAAAGCTGCATTAAATGTAATTGTAATTCCATTTAAACATTTTCCTTGAAACAAACATCCACCACTATTGTACAGGTTATTCCCAAGTATATCTTGGGAAATGCGTAGTCCTGCTGAATTATTTTATAAGAAATCGTGGCCACAAATGGAAACATTTGCATTGTCTGATACAATAATAATGATAATTAGGAGGACATATGAGGAGTTGGAGGCAAGACTTAAAGCGGGAGGGCTTCTCTCTGATATGTTGTGTCTGAACAGAAGAACCTGGCAGGGGCGTCCTCTTTTCCCTTGGTTATTTGCATAATATTTAGAGCCAAAGAATACAAATGACTTAGAAATTCAGGAATATAATTGGTAAGGTAATCAAGAAAACTTGGCTTTATTTGCAGACAATATTATTTTGTATCTTATAAAACCAGAAAAGGACATCTCAGTTCCTAAACCTATTTAAGTGTAACCTTGACCAATGGATGGGACATTGGAAATTCACCCCTGGTGTGACCCCCTTGTCTCTGATAGACAGAGGCAGACAGTAATGCCCAAACTAACAACACCCCACATAACCTCTAACTAACATACACTACAATAAACACCCATGATACATAAGGAACAATTGGTTTGGATTGCACAGCTAGCCTTATAATGACCCTGGAGATTTTTAGCCTAGTATATAATTATGAACCTATGGATCTGTGAAATTCAAGAAATAAGAGGAGAGAGAAGGATTTTGGATGCAGATCCTTAAGGAGAACAAAAACAGCCATGCATAATATTATATTCATAAAGTAGCAAAACATATTTTAACAACTAATCCAATGCAATAATGGAGAAAGGAGATTCTGCTGATAGGGATGACTGCAATTAGGGGTAGAGAGAATAGTCAAGAATCGGCTGGAATTTACTGCAGGAAACTGGCAAAGGAACCGAGGAGGTGAGAGCAAATAACTAGAGAGGAAAAAGGTAATACGATGGGAGGAGGATACGATGACATTTAGACTACAGGCTGGAGAACGCCTTCCCTGCCATGAACTGATATCAGAGTACAGGCAAAGAAAAAGGGATAGGGGATCCTCAGTGAAAGTCTTGCTTTGGTAGAGCTTTTACTTGAAATGAGAACAGAAGTTACTGTTAAAAATGGATAATCAGTACGGCATCTAAAATATCGCATAACTACAGGAATCAATCAGAGGAAATTAGAGAAGACTGGGGTGAGACACAAGGCAAAAACGGGTGGACATATGTAAGGGTCCCGAATATGCAACAGAGTTTACAAGATTCAGGATTTTTGTTTGGAAGTGTTTGCTTAGATATTTTTATACCCCAAGCAGACTGCAAAGACTTTTTTCCTCGGGTAGATGGTAAATGTTGTAGGTGTGACACGGAAGAAAGAGGTACCTGGAAACATGTGCTTTGGGAGTATAATCAGGTGACAGGCTTAAAAATTCCCGACAGAGTACTCTGTTCAAGATACTGGGTGAGCAAATGGGTGTAACTATGGGTGAGCAAATGGGTGTATCTATGGACTTTTTTTTTGCTTGGGATACAGGATCTGAATTGTTTAATTCTGGTGGCTGCCATAAAAGCGATTACTAGCAAATAGAAATTAAAGTCTAAAGCAACTGTATTTGAAATTGTGAATATTGCAACAAAGGTAAAAGAACTTGAAGACTGATCTTTAGAAAAGGGTAGGAGCAAAGTACATAGAAATAATGGGAATTATGGGAACAACATATACAAAATAATGTTTTGGTGGAGGAGTGAGGTTTGAGGGAAGGCAAGAACTAAGCCATTTCTGTAAGACTGCATTGATGATAATTTGTATAAAAGCATGCATGCTGTGAATAATGTTTGTAACTGTGAACATGTTAACGTTTTTTTTTCTTTTATATAAATGTATGTTCATGTATGTCTTAAGTAACAATTTAATAAAAAAAACAAAATAATGGCCAGGCTACTGCAGAACCTTTTTTACATGAAATTATTTAGCTTCTGACCAGACTCAGACAGTGAGAGAAAAGGCCTGAGCTTAATGCTTCATATTAATAAACAGCAATCGTGGAGTGTTACACCCTTGTGTTGTAGTGTCAGCTCTGGGTAATAGGTCAACACTTTTAGTGGCAGTATGACTCATATTTGTATGCTTTTAGGGCTAAAAGTAAAGTCACTTTCTTTGCTGAGAGATTAAAGCTAAATCTTTTTTTTTCAATGATTAAAGCTAAATCTGTGTTAAATTCCTTAAATAAACACACTGCAGTGTGCAATGTCCTTGCATTCAGTTAAGACAACTATTCAATTACTGATGAGGTTGACTGAAAGGGTTTACAAGAATGTAGTTTTTATTGATGTTTCTTGTCTCATCAGTGCTTCTGACAGATCAATAATGTAGATAAACATTCCTATTAATACAAACCATTGATAAAGTAAACGTGCCGGCTTTCTGACAGATAAGTTGTCAGGTTATTAGTTTTACATGAGAAATATATTTGAATCAGTGACTCGGAAAACAATCACTAATGAATTAAACAAAAACAATGATCACGTCTCCTTCTATGTTCTGCTTCACACATATCTAGTGCAGGACAACCAATGCAGTTGCTTTAAATCAATGCTGACTGACCAATCAAACCCTTGTAAGACACTTCAGATTAACTTATTCTCTTCCAAACAGCTAATTAAATGACCAAAAAAAAAACTGAAGCAGCAGCTGATAACTCAGTGTCACTCACTCAACAAATAGAAGAGGCTTTTGGTGCTGGAAGATCAGACATCTATGGGTTTTTTCCCATCACCATGCGCTGGCATTAATTTTCCAGTATGGACACTGCAATGTAGCACAGGGGTTGCCAGTATATTAGTATCTTGTGACATCCTTGTTCAGACTTGCTAGCAGGTCCCCACACCAGTGCATGTGGTACAGAGTGGATGGATGTCTGGGAGCAGTTTGCAGTATAAGGCTGCTAAGTTTACTTAGACTGAGGTATTATGCATAAGTCTGAGTATGCTTTACACTGCAAATGTACCTGATGTTTACCCTAGCCAAAATGATCTGTCCCCTACCTTTATTTCTCCTGTTGTTCCCTAACTCTGCTTTATGCTGACAACCCCCTTATGCCATCCATTGTGTCTGTTCAGTCCCTACTTATTGTCCATAATATCTGTCCAGCTATCCATCACTGTCACCATGGGCGCACACTCTGCTGTAGCCCCCTCTATGGCCAGGCCTCTAACCACACTGCTCAGCTGTACAGATTTTTGCAGAATGTCCAAATTTTTGCCTCACAATTTTGGTCTGTTTCTCTTAAAATTGTGGTTTTCTGGCAAAATCAATGACAAATCATTGAGGGTTGAAGACAGACATTTGAGTTTCAGACTTCATTTCCTTCAGAAAAATTCATGCTAATGTAAAACCTGTTATTCTATCAATGTTCTAAGTTTGTAAGAGGAATATTTAAAAAGGGTCCCTATTTTTGGGCCTTTGTCCAGATTTCTTTCTGTAACAGGTTGAGAGGTCTAACACTTAGACCTCAGTGGTAATCTAGCAAATGCCTTGTGTTTACTGACAACCCCTTAATTTTATCAAATATAGAGACCATTTGTGAGAGATGTAAATATTTTTTAAGCTGGAGGCAAATTTTTCTTTACCTACATACATGGGTAGGCAGCATACCAAAAATACACTGCTAGCCACCACTAAATCCACTTTGCTGAAGGGGTAAAATATTTCTCCCTAAGCCTTGTAAAAAGTGTAATACACATCTGAACAACCCAGACACACTTCTAACACTGCACAAACGTCAGCCCCTTCTACAATTACCCTTAGACAGTGTCACCGTGGTTGTATTCATCTACTCATAAGGTCCTCAGAACATGCTGCCACACACACACATAGTAACATGATAGCCACTGGTGACTCTATAGTAAGGCACATGGGCTTTATACTGATCACGATGGGCAAGAATAGGGTAACAGCTGTGTTTTTGATGCCAGGATTAATGATGTGAGTAAGGCTAGTAGATCTTTCCATTTCCCAAAACATGGCTAGGAAGTCCAGCAGTTAGCATAGAGGTTATATGCTGTTAACAACCTATTTCCTGTGGTACAAGGTTTGAATCCCTCAGCCTTCATTTGCCTACTGTATGAACTTTAACAGGTCACTTAACCAGGCAGTCCTTTGGGGCAACTGGGAAGTTGGGCTAGACTCCTAAATGGTCTTCCAGACTGCATCCCCCATCAGTACTACCAAGGGTGGTACAGTTTTATTTTACAAATAAGAATATTTATATTTGTACCACATAAATAGAACCCTGTTTAAAGCTGCCAAGATCTTTATACAAGATCTAGCTACCTTCCTCAATAATAAGCTATCATTTGACGACCATATTAACCATAGTTAGAAAATCTTTCTACATTTTGTCAACTTATTTTCCAACAGAATATCCTTAAGACTGAAAGAAGCCATAATTGCACTATGTGCTCCCCTCATTAGGGTCATCATTGAATACAATCCTCCTTTTTGCATGTACATCTGCATAAACCTCATCCACTTTGAAAACCATCACAAATTTTTAATTAAGAAAATCACAGGGTTAATCCCTGTATGCTAGCTGGACACTCAATATATTTCACTATATCTGATTTCATATAGGCTCCTGCATGGTGACCTTTAATTAGCCTTCATGCCACAAATGACCCTGTCCTGCTAGATCCGCTTGACTTCTGCAAAACTACTATTATCATGTCCACTCACACCAGGGATGTCAGTATTGACTGTTACATAAGTAAGACCAAGTGGTATGACACATCTCTAACTCAATGTATCCCCCACCTAGAGGATAAACTTCCCTTGTATATCAAACAATGCGATACCTTAGCTATGTTTAAATCTATTTTTTACTATTGGATGGATTCACCCCTGTAGTATATGCAGTCCAGCTTTCCTTCATCAGTGCAGTTAATAAGCTGACTAATTTATTTTACGTTGCTAGTACACTCAGTCTTTTTGGGTGCTTTGACTAGGCAACTAAATGCTCATTCTGACTGCATGTCTTGTAAATGCCTGTGAACGTATGTGTTCAAAATGAACAGTGAAAGTCTCATGAGAATACTTGGACACTCTCTACATGGAAAAAGTCCAGATTCTATGTTCAAAACCTTTAACAAGCTTAAGGGTCATTGGTGCCAGTGACACTAGTAACCTGAGATCCTGCTGTCAACACCACAAATGAGTGAGGCTATCAAGCTGAAGACAGTGATCATCTGGCAGTACTCACAGACTTGCGGAATGCTGACCTGATTCATATGAGAGGCAAGAATAGGCATGGAAATCTGCAGTGGTAGCATCTGCAAAATCGTGGGCACAGGAACCCTTTGAAAGGTCTGGGCTGATGCAAATAATTTCTAAACATATTTGAATATGCAAACAATCCAAGCAAGCTGAAATGAGCGACAAGAGGCAATTCTACGCTGGTCGTGGCTGCTGAAAATACAAACATCAAGGTTCACAGATGTCAATGTTTTACAGCCACAATCACGGATAATGGAAACTAGTAAGGGACAAAGGGTCAACACAAGGACACTTTTAAAATACTACTATTACTCTTATATTGCACCTTCAAAGGAGGGTTGGGCCTTGCTCTAGCAACCTGAGCCCGTAAAACCTGTAACTGCTACAGGAACAACGCGTGCCGAAAGGTGCTCATTACTCGATATACCACACAGTGCGTAAGTAGGAAAGTGAGAAAGAGATTACTCTTATAGAAAGCTGACAGAAAACAGGACTTAAATTGGCATGTATTTTCTACAGTAAACC
>NC_056729.1:1774917038-1774929538 GCF_019279795.1 Protopterus annectens
TGTGCATGTGTGCGTGTGTGTGTGTGTGTGAGTGCATGTGCGTGTGTGTGTGTGTGTGTGTCTGCATGTGCGTGTGTGTGTGTGTGTGTGTCTGTGTGTGTGTGTGTATTAATGCATCTGCATTAGTGCATATGTGTATGTGTGTGTGTGTGTGTGTGTGTGTGTGTGTGTGTGTGTGTATTAATGCATCTGCATTAGTGCATATGTGTATGTGTGTGTGTGTGTGATTAAAACCATGACACATTCACATAGTTGAGTCATTTATTTAGAGAAACGAGGAAGAACATTGAAAAAACATTGAATTCTTCCTAAATTTTAGGACAGTGAGTTAAATGAAGATGTCAGCCATATGATCTCCTTTCCAAAAGTGGAGGCAGTGCAAATGGGTAAGAGGTTTGACAGTTTTATTACATTTTAGGAGTTTAATTCTGTATAAAAAATATGGGGGACCTTAGCAAAATATTCAGCAATTATTGTAATTTCTGATCTAAGTTGTTCCCAGTTATTAACCCAATATATAGACATATATATATATATATATATATATATATATATATATATATATATATATATATATATATATATATATAAAACCTACAAGGAAGACCTATCCAAGCTAGAGTCTTCACTGTGTAATATACCTTAAATCTCCTGAATTAGAGGCCCATGGGATATATCCAAATGAACTGAACACGTAGATAGAACAAAATCTCAGCAAGAACACAAAGTTACAGAAACACTAGGCTTTAATGAAGCTTTCGGGCTCTCAACCCTTCATCAGCATATAACATTATACATTTCAAACCATTTAAATAGAGGAAACAGTTAAAATCACATGATCAAACCAGCCAATAAAACATACTAAAAGAAAAGAAAAAGAAACATAAAAAAGATAAAAATCAAATGTATCAAATTTTCTGTGAAAAAATGTGAAAAAATGTGTGTGTGGGGGTACCTTTTCAAACCATAATGATAATATACTAGAGGCTATATATTATACCACAAAATTAAATATTATGTTATAAATTACTCATTTGGCGCTTCACTAATACTGGTTTAATAGTAGAAGTACTATTTAAACCAGGTGGAGTGTCAGCTTGTAGTCTTATTATCCATTCTAAATCTCTCATATCTAGAAAGTTGTTAATATCACCCCCCTTCACACCCACTTGTACTACATCTATGCATCTAAATTTAAAAATGTGGTTGCTGTATTCATATATATGCTTATATAAAGCATTTGTCTGTATTTGTCTATTTATCTCTGATCTATGTTCGATTATACGGTCTTTAAGCCTACGTATAGTCTTTCCTACATAAAAAACCTGACATTGCATACACGTGGCAAGATAAACTAGTTTCATAGTATTACAATTAGCACTACAGTGAAATTGAAATTTTTTATGTGTGACAGGATGTTTAAAGGTACTATCTGTATCTAAAATATCAGCGCAACAGCTGCAGTTGTAGCATTTATAGGTCCCTACCTTACTATGCATAGTATTATGTTGTTCCACAAACTCTTTATAGCACAACATATTCTTTAAGCATTGACTATTCCTATAAGAAAAGCTGGGTTTAGAGCCCACTATTGAACTAAATTCAGGCATTGCCATCAAAATTGGCCATTTTTTCTTGATTATTTTACATATTTGGTTAGAATGGCCAGAATATGTGGTAATATATCTCAAAATATTTTCTTTCTTTTTATTAACTATCGATAAACTATAACTATCATCTATCTCATGATCTGTGAAAATAGGTTTATAGTCAGTTTTTCTACCCTCCGTTGTTGTTTTAATAGTTTTGTCAATAATATTTGCTGCATATCCACTTCTCAAAAACTCTGTTTTCATATTTGTTATTTCATTAGTGTATATTTGTTCATCTGTTGTTAATCTACTTATTCTTATAAACTGTGATTTCATTATACTTTTAAATACATGTGAAGGATGCATACTAGTACTATTCAAGTATCTTATTGTATGCACATCTTTCTTATGTACCATAGTTTGTATCATGTTATTCTTTTTATATAACTTTACATCCAAAAATATCATTTCATCTGATGAGAAACACATTTTAAATTTAAAAAAATGTGTAGTATTATTAATGTATGTTATAAAAGAATGAAGATCTTCTATCGTGCCATCCCATACAAAGAAACAATCATCTACAAATCTAGCATAACTTTTTACATGTACATTCAGTGCATTTTTATTACTTAAAATAAATTCCTTCTCCCACTGGAAAAGTACTAAGTTCGCAAAAGTATTTGCCACGGAAGTGCCCATGGCTACTCCAGTTAATTGTTTATATGGAGTGCCATCAAAAATAAAAATATTATTAGTTAGTACCAAATGAAGAAGAAAGCATATATTCTCCACTTCACAGGGTTGCTTAGTCGTGTTGGACAGTATTTTTATTTTTGATGGCACTCCATATAAACAATTAACTGGAGTAGCCATGGGCACTTCCGTGGCAAATACTTTTGCGAACTTAGTACTTTTCCAGTGGGAGAAGGAATTTATTTTAAGTAATAAAAATGCACTGAATGTACATGTAAAAAGTTATGCTAGATTTGTAGATGATTGTTTCTTTGTATGGGATGGCACGATAGAAGATCTTCATTCTTTTATAACATACATTAATAATACTACACATTTTTTTAAATTTAAAATGTGTTTCTCATCAGATGAAATGATATTTTTGGATGTAAAGTTATATAAAAAGAATAACATGATACAAACTATGGTACATAAGAAAGATGTGCATACAATAAGATACTTGGATAGTACTAGTATGCATCCTTCACATGTATTTAAAAGTATAATGAAATCACAGTTTATAAGAATAAGTAGATTAACAACAGATGAACAAATATACACTAATGAAATAAAAATATGAAAACAGAGTTTTTGAGAAGAGGATATGCAGCAAATATTATTGACAAAACTATTAAAACAACAACGGAGGGTAGAAAAACTGACTATAAACCTATTTTCACAGATTATGAGATAGATGATAGTTATAGTTTATCGATAGTTAATAAAAAGAAAGAAAATATTTTGAGATATATTACCACATATTCTGGCCATTCTAACCAAATATGTAAAATAATCAAGAAAAATTGGCCAATTTTGATGGCAATGCCTGAATTTAGTTCAATAGTGGGCTCTAAACCCAGCTTTTCTTATAGGAATAGTCAATGCTTAAAGAATATGTTGTGCTATAAAGATTTTATGGAACAACATAATACTATGCATAGTAAGGTAGGGACCTATAAATGCTACAACTGCAGCTGTTGCGCTGATATTTTAGATACAGATAGTACCTTTAAACATCCTGTCACACATAAAAAATTTCAATTTCACTGTAGTGCTAATTGTAATACTATGAAACTAGTTTATCTTGCCACGTGTATGCAATGTCAGGTTTTTTATGTAGGAAAGACTATCGTGAGGCTTAAAGACATAATCGAACATAGATCAGAGATAAATAGACAAATACAGACAAATGCTTTATATAAGCATATATATGAATACAGCAACCACATTTTTAATTTTAGATGCATAGATGTAGTACAAGTGGGTGTGAGGGGGGGTGATATTAACAACCTTCTAGATATGAGAGAGTTAGAATGGATAATAAGACTACAAGCTGACACTCCACCTGGTTTAAATAGTACTTCTACTATTAAACCAGTATTAGTGAAGCACCAAATGAGTAATTTATAACATAATATTTAATTTTGTGGTATAATATATAGCCTCTAGTATATTATCATTATGGTTTGAAAAGGTACCCCCACACACACATTTTTTCACATTTTTTCACAGAAAATTTGATACATTTGATTTTTATCTTTTTTATGTTTCTTTTTCCTTTTCTTTTAGTATGTTTTATTGGCTGGTTTGATCATGTGTTTTTAACTGTTTCCTCTATTTAAATGGTTTGAAATGTATAATGTTATATACTGATGAAGGGTTGAGAGCCCGAAAGCTTCATTAAAGCCTATATATCCAAATGAACCATTAAGACATGTCAGTGTTTTACATGCATTTTCTTAAGTTTTTCCAGTGGAAACGTGAAGAGGTAATCTCAATTTACATTCTATACAGCTTGATAAAAACAGGCAGGTTAAATTAATGCATGCATTCTTCAGATATGAACCAAACTTCAAAAGTAAATATTTGTTAACGTATTTATAACAGAGTCCATATTATTTGAAATCCAAAAATAAAACATATCACATATTATAAATTACTGTTTAAAATGTTTCTGCTAATATTACTAATGCAACTTCAAGAGATTCCTGAAAAGTCTTAGATGATGGTTCTTATCATGTATGCTTTTTATAACATGCATGGAGGTGGTGTGTATGTTTTATGTTTCCTTTCTGTGTTTTGTTACCTGAAAGGCAGTATACAAGTGTTACATATAGCATGTTTGTGCATGTGTTTAGCCATTTGAAAATGACTGAATTTGCATTATATGTTTGCCGATAGACTTGATCATTTGAGAAAAAGATTGTACCTTTGGTTGCCTGATATTAAATATATTTTGAAGTGAATTAAATTTAATTGAAATTACATTGTATTCAGGTGACAAAGGGGCATATAAGTTAGCTTTGCTGCCTCAAACAAATCTGTCCTTGTCTGGAGGGTGTTCTTTAGGGTCTGTACATCCTCTGTTGCCTGACTAGGTTTTAACCAGCTGATGCAGTTTCCTTCCACATCAGAAAGAAGCATTACATGTGAATTGCTGGACTTCCAAATTGGACTTCTGTGTGGTGGAGGCACATCTTGTGAGGTTCTGGCATCCGTTTCAAGAGTAGATTTTGTTCTTGCTTTTCTCTTAAGTTGTAGAACAGTCTCTGGAGTCCTTGCAAGCCATAACTGGATTAAACTTGTATTTGAAAGATAAATTAATGCACAAGTGGATGACTGAAAGTGTAATCTATAGGTGGGGTGGTTAGCAATCAACTATTTTCAAGCCTTTGTAGCTCATAGAGTTTAATAGGACAGATATTTAGCATCCTGCCAGATGTCTTGAGACTCAATAAAGATTAATTTTACACACTGTGAAGTGAGAAAGTCAGTGTTTCACAGCAAAAACACGCTCTGAAGGGGGTGGGGGTGAGCAACTTATAAAAATATCACTTCATTTTAGTCCAGGAAAAAGAGAATGTTCATTTAAACTCCATTTAGTTAAAGTTTGGTATTTTTAATGACTAGATGTGTCAAAACCTTACTTGTAAAGCCGGCTTAAGGACAGCTTGTTAATGTAATGTTATCATTTTTATAGCATAGTTTAAAATTATTTCAAAGTCCAGATAAAATATACTGAATACAGGCAGCAACTGAAATGTTTACCTTTCTTTTTCAGGTAACTGGGTAATAAAATATCAAATTTGATAGTTTCAGATGTTGAAAACTGTCACATTTATGTGTGTATATACTACAGTCTATTGTCTTTTACCTTTGAGTCATGTGAAGTAATTTGTTAACAGACTTTTCATATGGACATTTATCCAGAACATTTTGTTAAAGTAATAGCTATCATTTTGTTAACTTTAATAAAAAATAATGCAACATTACATCTAATTCAACAGCCAACAAAATAAACATTAGTAAATAATTGTTTCGTACAGATCCAGTGATTATACAGTTTCAATAGTTTATTAAAGAGCATTCAGCTTGGTACGTGTCCCTTCTGGGATATAATCTGTGCCAACCATTGTCACAGTACCTCCCTTCCTCATCACCTTCAGTAGATTCTTTGTCACATTCCTATTTCTCAAGCTTTCCTTCACTGAAGTACACATTTGATATTCATTTCATTTACGATTTTGTTGGTTGCAAAGAGCATAATGTGAAATCCTCCTGAGCCCAAATATCTCAAAAACATTGTTTCACTAAAAGAAACCATACTCTGAAAATCATCTCAACATACTCAGTTTTTTTGGGCAGCCTCTCTGCTGACCCACATTGCCAATTTTATCTGTGTACATGCATGTATATGTGTGTGTGTGTGTGTGTGTGTGTGTGTGTGTGTGTGTGTGTGTGTGTGTGTGTGTGTGTGTGTGTGTGTGTGTGAGTCTGTGTGTGTGTGAGTCTGTGTGTGTGTGTGTGTGTGTGTGTCTGTGTGTGTGTGTGCGTGTGTGTGTGTGTGTGTACGTGTCTGTACATGCATATATGTGCTCATGAACATGCACATACACATGCAGAAGGTGTCCTGTGTCTTATACTTTGCTTGTGCTCTGATTTTCACTTTGAAATCACAGCACCCAGTTTAAAGATTCAGTTTATTAAACCAGTGACCCTGAGATTGAAGTAGAAAGCCATTTTGCCATGCTACTTTTCTTATATTGTGCTGCATAACACTTTAGTGGCAGAAAATCAGTATTTCACCAAATTATTGCATTGATGAACCTCATAAGTCTTTTTAATTTCAAAAATAATCATTGAAAATAAAGGGAATATATTCCCTGAAAACTTCCTTGCAGTTTACAATTATATTTAAAGAAATAGCAAAATCTGACAAAGGTCTCATAATTCTAACAGTACAAAAATACTGATTTTCTACTGTTCCCAGAAAAATACCATAAAATAATAAAACACAAACTGTCTCAATATTGGAAAAGCTGGTGGCTTCAAGGAATTTGATATTTTACGTCAGAACACTAATCCACTACAACTTGTATTTCTTCCTATAGCTGCTGTTTATAAAAGTGATGGTTTGCTTTATTCAGTGTTTATAGTCAGAATCTGTTTAAGTTTGTTTAAATTTGGAGGTACAATAAATTACAACAGAATCTCAGTAATGAAAATACAGCTGTGTATGAACTTACCACAGCAATAGATGTACAATTAGTGGGATAATTTCTGTAGTCGTATTTGCATGAAAAACAAACTGGCTGCATGCAACAGACTAACAAATTGTCATCACTATAAGCTAGTTAGAAATCTTCATAAATACAGTGCTGGCTCTTTCTTCAATGCCCTTCATCAAGTTAACTATCACTAAAACAGCTACCCCTAGATGGAGCTACTGTCACCTTTAATCAGATCTTCTCAAAAATGCTAAATGAGCATGCATAAAATCAGAATATACACCCTGCCACTAATTACACATGACACTTGAGGACAAAGCTTGGAAAATCTGTCACGCTAAGAAAATTCTTCTAAACAGCCAGGCCTACCATTCTCTACAGTAACCATTTGAAATGGCAGGATCCACTGAAGTTAGTTTAGAAACAGGGAGACTGAATGACTAAAAGATTGGACTTGCATGTACCAATTTTGAGATATCGTGTCAAAATATTTCTTTTTCTCAGACGTAAGGTGATCTCGGAGTTGGTATTTATAAGTTTGGAGGGTAGTAGGGGGCTTGCTCTCCCTGCAATAATAATTTTAAAGGAATATTCACTCTTCCCCTGTGTCTTCAGTCTTTTTGGCTTGTTGACACTGGGCATTTCAAGCGCTGATATTTCAATAGGGAGCTGTTCTCTACAAAACAAAGTAAAAGCCTTTCTAAATAAGGACAAAATGAATTACTATGTGAACATTCAGAGTACTTCTCAATCCAAAAACTTTCTGCTCCACCATCAACACCCTCCTTCACACTGTCAGAAAAACTCAACCAAGTTCTATGTTAAATAATCTGATAGCACTATAACAAGCCCCTCTAACTTCTACAACAAGCTCCTATAACTCCTATAACAATCTCCTCTAACTCCTACAACAATCTCCTCTAACTCCTACAACAATCTCCTCTAACTCCTACAACAATCTCCTGTAACTCCTACAACAAGCTTCTGTAACTCCTACAACAATCTCCTCTAACTGCTATAACAATCTCCTCTAACTCCTACAACAATCTCCTGTAACTCTTATGACAATCTCCTCTGACTCCTACAACAATCTGCTCTAACTCCTATAAAAAGCTCCTCTGACTCATATAACAAGCTCCTCTGACTCCTATAACAAGCTCCTCTAACTCCTGTAACAAGCTCCTCTAACTCCTGTAACAAGCTCCTCTAACTCCTGTAACAAGCTCCTCTAACTCCTGTAACAAGCTCCTCTAACTCCTGTAACAAGCTCCTCTAACTCCTACGATAATCTCATCTAACTCCTATAACAATCTCCTCTAACTCCTATAACAATCTCCTGTAACTCCTATGATAACCCTGAAAGTTCACCTCTGACAAACTCTTTACACTGAAAATCATCCCAACTGCATGCATCAAAAACTCCTCCTTAAATTGATGTCAGTTACTCTGGTGGCTGTTAACCTGCCAGCAGAGTACAAGAAAGCAACAGATGAAGCCTTAACATTTCCAGGTTCTATTCAAATAAATAGATCCATTATCAAGTTGTATTCCTGAAATATAGAAACAATTATACATCATACCATTATGGATTCACTAGACAATCTTGAAATACTGAAATGTCGAATTTTAGTATTTCAAGACTGTATAGTCAAAATTCCACATACCTGAAAACCCACAACTGCAAAAACCACAATCACGACCACACACACACACACAAACACACACACAAACACACACACAAACACACACACAAACACACACACAAACACCACTACACAAACACACACCACTACACAAACACACATACACCTACCTAACTACACTACAACAAACAAAACAACACACACAACACAACATAACATACAAGCAAACATACCCTATCTATAAGCAGGGGGGCAAGTCCCATGCATTCTCCATGTGTGGGGCTGTGTCCCACACCCCCCCTACTTATATATACTAACTCCAAGCTCGCACTAAACACAGAAACATACAAAGAACACCACTACACACACTCAGACACACACTAAAATTCCTACACAATACCCTTACATAAACCTCACTTACCTGAATCGCCAGCTAAATCCACAAACCGCACGTCACAAACATGACATCACGACAGTGGATTTGACCTTTCTGCATTCGAGGTAGTGCAGTTTTGCGTAAGTGCACTTTCCACTATTCAGTCTCGAAATACTGAAATTCGACACTATTTCGAGATTGTCTAGTGAACCCACCACTATAAAAGGGGATAAATTCCAGTAGCATAGCTAGGGTGGGGCGAGAGGGCCAACTGCCTCAAGTGCAAAGTGTTGGGGTGAGGGGTCGGTCTCTCCCATATCTAATGCAATACTGGATTTTAAAAGCCAATATTGCATTTGCAGTCAAAGCTGAGTGCTATAGCACTCTGTGTGTGGTTTAAACTATAGCAATTTTGAGATGTCGTGTCTCGAAATATTCCCTTTTCCCAGACGTAAGGAGATCTCAGAGTTGGCATTCATAGGTTTGGAGGGTTATGGGGGCTTGCTCTCCCTGCAATAATAATTTTAAATGAATACTCACTCTTCCCCTGTGTCTTCCGTCTTTTTGGCTTCTTGGCACTTGGCATTTCAAGTGCCAACCATTCAATAGGGAGCTGTTCTCTACAAAACAAAGTAAAACCCTTTCTAAAAAAGGACAAAAGGAATTGCTATGTGAACATTCAGAGTACTTCGCAATCCAAAAACTTTCGGCTCCACCATCAACACCCTCCGTCACACTGACAGAAAAACTCAACCAAGTTCTATGTCAAATGATCTGATAACACTATAACAATGTTCTCTAACTCCTACAACAATCTCTTCCAACTCCTATAACAATCTCCTCTGACTCCTACAACAATCTCCTCTAATTCCTACAACAATCTCCTCTAACTCCTATAACAAGCTCCTCTGACTCATATAACAAGCTCCTCTAACTCCTACAACAATCTCCTCTAACTCCTATAACAAGCTCCTCTGACTCATATAACAAGCTCCTCTAACTCCAACAACAATTTCCTCTAACTCCTATAAAAAGCTCCTCTAACTCCTACAACAATCTCCTGTAACTCCTACAACAATCTCCTGTAATTCCTACAACAATTTCCTCTAACTCCTATAACAAGCTCCTCTAACTCCTATAACAAGCTCCTCTAACTGCTATAACAAGCTCCTCTAACCCCTACAACAATCTCTTCTGACTCCTATAACAATCTCCTCTGACTCCTATAACAATCTCCTGTAACTCTTATAACAATCTCCTGTAACTCCTATAACAATCTCCTCTAACTCCTACAACAATCTCCTCTGACTCCTACAACAATCTCCTCTGACTCCTACAACAATCTCCTCTAACTCCTATAACAATCTCCTCTAATGCCTAAAACAATCTCCTCTAACTCCTACAACAAGCTCCTCTAACTCCTATAACAAGCTCCTCTAACTCCTATAACAATCTCCTCTAACTCCTACAACAATCTCCTGTAACTCCTATAACAATCTCCTGTAACTCCTACAACAATCTCCTCTAATTCCTACAACAATCTCCTCTAACTCCTATAACAAGCTCCTCTGACTCCTATAACAAGCTCCTCTGACTATTATAACAAGCTCCTCTAACTCCTACAACAAGCTCCTCTAACTCCTACAACAATTTCCTCTAATTCCTACAACAATCTCCTCTAACTCCTACAACAAGCTCCTCTAACTCCTACAACAATCTCCTCTAACTCCTATAACAAGCTCCTCTAACTCCTACAGCAATCTCCTCTAACTCCTACAACAATCTCCTCTAACTCCTATAACAATATCCTCTTACTCCTACAACAATCTCCTCTAACTCCTATAACAAGCTCCGCTAACTCCTACAACAATCTCCTCTAACTCCTACAACAATCTCCTCTAACTCCTATAACAATCCCTGCTAACTCCTATAACAATCTCCACTAACTCCTACAATAATCTCATCTAACTCCTACAACAATCTCCTCTAACTCCTACAACAATCTCATCTAACTCCTATAACAATCTCCTCTGACTCCTATAGCAAGCTCCTCTGACTCCTATAACAAGCTCCTCTGACTCCTATAACAAGCTCCTCTAACTCCTATAACAATCTCCTTTAATTCCTACAACAATCTCCTCTAACTCCTATAACAAGCTCCTCTGACTCCTATAACAAGCTCCTCTAACTCCTATAACAATCTCCTATAACTCCTGTAACAAGCTCCTCTAACTCCTGTAACAAGCTCCTCTAACTCCTATAATAAGCTCCTCTAACTCCTACAATAATCTCATCTAACTCCTATAACAATCTCCTGTAACTCCTATAATAAACCTGAAAGTTCACCTCAGACAAACTCTTTACACTGAAAATCATCCCAACTCCATGCATCAAAAACTCCTCCTTAAATTGATGTCAGTTACTCTGGTGGCTGTTAACCTGCCAGCAGAGTACAAGAAAGCAACAGCTGAAGCCTTAACATTTCCAGGTTCTATTCAAATAAATAGATCCATTATCGAGTTGCATTCCTGAAATATAGAAACAATTATACATCATACCACTATGGATTCACTAGACAATCTTGAAATACTGAAATGTCGAATTTTAGTATTTCAAGACTGTATAGTCAAAATTCCACATACCTAAAAACCCACAACTGCAAAACCACAATGTGACCACACACACACACACACACACACACACACACACAAACACCACTACACAAACACACACCACTACACAAACACACATACACCTACCTAACTAAACTACAACAAACAAAACAACACACACAACACAACATAACATACAAGCAAACCTACCCTATCTATAAGCAGGGGGGCAAGTCCCCTGCATTCTCCATGTGTGGGGCTGTGTCCCACACCCCCCCTACTTATATATACTAACTCCAAGCTCGCACTAAACACACAAACATACAAAGAACACCACTACACACACTCACACACACACTAAAATTCCTACACAATACCCTTACATAAACATCACTTACCTGAATCGCCAGCTAAATCCACAAACCGCATGTCACAAACATGACATCGCGACAGTGGTTTCACGTAACTGCACTTTCCACTATTCAGTCTCGAAATACTGAAATTCGACAGTATTTCGAGATTGTCTAGTGAACCCACCACTATAAAAGGGAAAAAATTCCAGTAGCATAGCTAGGGTGGGGCAAGAGGGCCAACTGCCTCAAGTGCAAAGTGTTGGGGTGAAGGGTCGGTCTCTCCCATATCTAATGCAATACTGGATTTTAAAAGCGAATATTGCATTTTCAGTCAAAGCTGAGTGCTATAGCCCTCTGTGTGTGGTTTAAACTATAGCAATTTTGAGATGTCGTGTCTCGAAATATTCCCTTTTCCCAGAAGTAAGGAGATCTCAGAGTTGGCATTTATAAGTTTGGAGGGTTGTGGAGGCTTGCTCTCCCTGCAATAATAATTTTAAATGAATACTCAGTCTTCCCCTGTGTCTTCCGTCTTTTTGGCTTGTTGGCACTAGGCATTTCAAGTACCAACCATTCGATAGGGAGCTGTTCTCTACAAAACAAAGTAAAAGCCTTTCTAAAAAAGGACAAAAGGAATTACTATGTGAACATTCAGAGTACTTCCCAATCCAAAAACGTTCTGCT
>NC_056729.1:1774934538-1774954538 GCF_019279795.1 Protopterus annectens
TCCTCTAACTCCTGTAACAAGCTCCTCTAACTCCTATAACAAGCTCCTCTAACTCCTATAACAAGCTCCTCTAACTCCTACAATAATCTCATCTAACTCCTATAACAATCTCCTCTAACTCCTATAACAATCTCCTGTAACTCCTATGATAAACCTGAAAGTTCACCTCAGACAAACACTTTACACTAAAAATCATCCCAACTGCATGCATCAAAAACTCCTCCTTAAATTGATGTCACCTACTCTGGTGGCTATTAACCTGCCAACAGAGTACAAGAAAGCAACAGCTGAAGCCTTAACATTTCCAGGTTCTATTTACATAGATAGATCCATTACTGAGTTGTATTTTCCTGAAATATAGAAACAATTATACATATGCCGTGGTGGTACGGCGGTAGCGTTGTTACCTCACAGCAAGAGGTTCTCCCGTTCGATTCTCAGCTTGGCTTGGGAGTGCCTTCTATGTGGAGTCTCCATGTCCTCCCCGTGGTTGGGTAGCGTTCAAAAGACATGCGTGCATAAATGGGTGTGCCTTCATTGAAGGTTGTGTGTCGAGCTGGCACCTCGGCGTTTCATAAAAATCTACTGTCAATCATTAGCGTACAGAAGTTTCTCTGTGGCGACCCCTTACCGGGAAAAAGCTGAAAGATAAACAACAACCATTACATAAGGGAATAAACTCCAGTAGCGTAGCTAGGGTGGGGCGAGAGGGGCAATTGCCTCAAGTGCAAAGTGTTGGGGTGAGCGGTCAGCATCTCCCCATTTGTAATGCAATACTGGATTTTAAAAGCCAATATTGCATTTGCAGCCAAAGCTGAGTGCTATAGAACTCTGTGTGTGGTTTAAACCATTGCAACTGCATGCTACTATGCAGCAAACAGTTTGCTACAATTTAAAAGAAAAAAAAATGTTTGTTTTAAACTACAGTCTCAGTGCTGTAGCACTCCGTGTAGGCAGGGTATAAACTGTAGCAACTGTTTGCTACTTTTGTACCAAGCATTCTGCTACAATTTATAAGATTTTTTTTTTTAATTAAAACTTGAGTGCTGTAATGCTCTGTGGAGGCAGGGTATAAACGGTAGCAAACTGCTTGCTACATTTGCAGCAAGCAGTTTGCTACAGTTTATAAGAAGAAATTCTTATGTATTTATTTATTTGTATACAAAAGGGAGGAGGGGCAGGGCATAAAAACAGGACCAGAATGGCTGAGCAGGAGGGGGTGGGGTGCGTTGCACAACTGGCTGGTGTGGCAATAGAAGAATGTCAATTTTATTTTTGCTCTTCCCCTGAAGAGCTGAGGGGGTGGGGTGCTGGTTCATGGAACTGGCATAGAGCACTGACTGAGCTAATTACACTATTGGTAAACTAATTCTACTGACCTAGGTAACAACTGACCCGTAGTTATACAACTTCTTTTCTTAAAAATCCTGGAGCATTGTGTGCATACTCAAATCCTCCAATAAATACTCAGTGATAACCTCCTCTCACCTAGTGTGGTTTCTGCCCCACCACTGCACCACTACTGCTCAGTTACCACTTCTGGACAATGTGAACTAACGTTACAATGTTGGCAAACAAGTCTCAGACATTTCTTTTGGATCTATCCAAAGCATTCGATACTGTTCCACATCAAAAACTTATTCAAACCCTTAGCAGAACTTAAATTATTTTGCACAGCATTATCCTGATTCAAGAGCTGCTAATGAATCAGACTGTCACATCTCCATCTGCTTTGATTCAATATGCAGATGATCCTACAATCATTTGCTATGCCCACTCCTTAAGGACAGTTGAAGACGACTATGCAGGAATCCAACTCAGCAAGATAATCTCGATAGATAATGTTCACCTTAAACTTAATGCTAAACAAAAATGATGTTCTTCCTCTCCAAAAGCAGTTCCCAAAACTGAAATAGTTTGAATATTTCCTATGCTCAAAAAATTGAGCAGATTTCCAGCACCATGTTTACTTGATGTAACAATTGATAATAAAATCAAATTTCATACTCATATACATAATGTCATAAAGAAAACCCATCAAAGGCTTGGAGCTCTGTACAGAGCCAAGCCATTTCTCACAAGCCTAGGTCTTAAATTTACTGCACAAGTGTATCTCCAACCACCACTCCTATATGTTGCCTCTATCCTCCTTAAACTACACGACAGCCTCCTAGGAAAGCTGGAACAATGCTGCAGTAAAATTGTCAAATTCACTGCTAACTTGCCTAACAGATCCCATCAATGCCTTACATACTCAAAAGTAAACTGGATGGAATTCATATTGAATTCAAACTCTCCTGTGTCATTCTTAACCCAGACATAAACAGAAAATATATTTGATTCTTTTTAGTGAGACAGGAGATATCCTGGTACCCGCAAGTATTTTTTAGCATATGCTTATAAAAGGGTCAAACATGAGAACTGAAGACACCCAACAGTTTTCTATCTTGAAAATCCCACAAATAAAAGGTACTGTACATATGACAATCATATACCACTGCAAAACACAGCTCTCATGCCTTCCATTTATTTAATTTGTTCTCCCTCTTTTTTGGAGCAGGGCTGGATCCAGCATGATTTGATGTGGGGAGCTGCCTAGGGTCTGCAATTGGCATGGGGAGCATAAACCTTAAAAGAAATAAGAAACAAACAATACTCTTCCACTCACCAAATTATCTCCATCCACTTGTTTACAGATGTGGGCTGTTTGGCTGCATGGTTTTACTCCAATTATTTCAGTGGCTCATATGTAGAGAATTCAAGCCAGTGAGAGATTTCATGGACTTACAGCTACATACAGACATCTTTTCATTTTTACTAAACACAGTACTGGTTGTATTTCACTTTTCTGGAGCAACACTTCCATTTTTGAAAATGGATGACCTTTTTGTCCCCAAAAATGATATTTTAGGGACAAAAAAGCTGGTAGGGTGTAGGAATGGTTCCTTCCCTACCACTGTTAGAGGAATGATGCAAGGTTCAAACAATGCCTGGATTACATAAAGTAGACGAAGCATCGCTCATCTGGATTATTTTGAAGCAATAAGAATTCCTGAATCTATATTTGTGTATGCATATCAGTCAAATTTTATGGAAATTCACTGTAGGGCTTGTTATTATTTTAACTTTGTAAGTATAAAAGAGAAATAATTTGAAATCTCTTGCTGAGTTTGGTTGTTTGTCATCACTGATTCTTGAATTAATAGTGGTCACAGCTTGAAGCTGAAATATTCTTCTAGGTCATTATTTATGCATTTGTTCATTCATTTGATTGCATTCAAACATCTGATATGTATACAGTCATACAAAGGACTGTAAATGAGGGTCACATCTGTATATACATGTATGTGTAATGACAACAAAACCAGCCTGGCAGACAAAACAAACAAAAAACATAAATAATCTTCTAACCACGGCACACTGCAAGCAAATAGAAACCTCAATTGTGATAAAATATAAAATATAGAATTTGATTAATAAAAAAAGTAAATTGAGTGCTTTCATCCTAAAAAGGTTAGTACTTCATCAGAATTAAATTAAACTGAGGTTTCTATTCACTTACGGTGTGCTGTAGTTAGTATATTATTTCTTGTTGTATGTGTATATGTAGATGTGTGTGTGTGTGTGTGTGTGTGTGTGTGTGTGTGTGTGTGTGTGTGTGTGCGTGCGTGTGTGTGTGTGTGTGCGTGTGTATGTCTGTGTGTGTATATGTATGGTTAAATACTTGGTTCCTGCATTCCACAGTCCGAAGTAGTTATGGTTTAAAGGAAGTAATCAATTATAAACAGGAGCATCATAGTATGAGCCACATTTTTTATGCATGATCTTTCATTTGTTGTCTGTTGACAGTGTGTATATTATTTGGCAGTGAATACACTGAACAGGGTGCAAGTCCATGAGTCTAATGTTAATATTTTAACTACGAGCACTTTGTAATTTAGCTTTTTTTTGTTAGTATGGGGGTGTGAAGTGCAGTACTTTGGACTACAACAGTTTACCTGGCACATAATGCAGATGAGTTAGGCTATGAGTTATTAATGAACTGCTTCCTATAGTGCAGGGTTTGAGTCCCTCACCCTTTATTTGTCACATCACCAGCTACTAGGCTGCCTCTGAAAAGGAACACTTGCATGCAGTGAACTGTCTCAGGCTTTAAAAAAAAACATTACACACTTGTATTTTGAATTTCTGCACCTTCACAATCTTCTAATTAGTGCTTCAATTTGTGCTGTTTCACTATAAATCCCAGCAGGTCTATTGTAGTTTGTTAAGATGACAGATACATTTTCAATGGATAAGAGATTCCAGGGAAAATAACTTTATTGTAGTGTTGAGAAATAAAGGCTGCATGGAGTACCTGGTAGGAGCCTCAGACAAACCAGGCACAGAAACGTTTTCTTTGAAAGAAGCAGCAAATGTTATAACTGCTCCAGCAGAATCAGCTCTTATGTGATCCTTCAAATGATTACCATTGCAGCAATAACATAATTCACTGCACTTACTTAACTATCTGGATGGTGTTTGCTTCCATACTGATCTGTCCGATCATTTTTTGAAAAAGACAAATACTTCACATAATTTTTCTGCGCCACAACTCTGGTTTGTGCACATCTAGGGAATGCAAAAGTTTTTCCCCTCTATTCTGTGGTTTAGAAAAGAATACTGGGGGGGGGGGGTGAATGGCTTTTATCAATGTAGTCTCCTAGACAACCACAAACATGAAAGAGCGGTCATTGCTTAAAATCACTATGCCCTGGTGGTACATGGTTTGGTGTCCTTCTTAATGTAGCCAGAAGGAAGACTAATGTTACAAAAAGTAAAGCTAATGACACAATCATAGCCTGATTCAAAAGGAGAGGTCATGAGCCTCCTTAGTACAACATTTAAATACGATGAAGGGACCAACCATTTTCTGAAGTTTTATACCCTGTTAAGATAAAGTTTAGCTACTGGCAATAATAACACAGAGGAGTTCATTATAAGGCAAGTTGAAACAGTGGACAGATGGACCTTCACTGAGGTGTATACCAGCCCTTTCCAAACAGGGAGAGAGAGAGAGAGACAGACAGACAGACCATAAACAGCTAAAGTTCTGCAGCTTTCTTGGTTGAAATTTACATAGACCAGGAGAGTAAAAATATTTATCACAAGTAAAAAAAATAGTTGTATGCATTCTGCCTTCATGTAGATTGCAAAGAATCTCTGGACTGTAGGCTCCCCAGGCTGGCATCAAGGGCCATAAACTCCATGCAGTTAACTTGAGGCTGGTGACACTGGGGTGAATTGAAGTTCCTATGTGTTGCATTAGAAGCCTGAAATGTCCAAGAAGTATCAGATACTTTCAATTGTTGAGTCAGATAAAGGAGAACTGAGGCTGTCTGGGCTTGAAGGGGATATTTCAGTGTTGTTCACTTGGTCCTCCCTGTCCTTCACAAGCACTTTCCACAGGGGAGGACGGGTCAGAGGGGACACAGAAACCCCTTGTTCCAGCTAATGGAGATAACATTGATCATGCAAGTCTCAATCTCACAGAAGTCTAGAAGTAATTACAAGTCGATGTAGCACATCACAGTGTTGTTTCCTGTCAATGGTATGATGGTTCCTCCCAGTTCTCCTTGAATATTAGCAGGACATAAACTAATACCAAGATCCCCTTTACAATAATATGTTATCTCTGAGTGTTTGCATCACACTCACTGATCAGGCTACTTCTAATCTAGTCATGATGAAGGTCTGGTAGATGAAGATGAATTGGCACTTAACAGTCTTACAAATATATTTTGTTATTAAGCTGCTGCTTCTTTGTGCAAAGTTAAAAGAACATGGATGGCAGATATTGTCTGTAGTTAGGGACACTCTGCTATTGAACTTTCACAGAGCTCCCCAAAAAATAATGATTTTGAAAGAATTCTGGAGATCTGGCTTGCTTTTTGAATATTTATAGTTACTTGAATAAACACAATAGCTGGAAGAAACAGGTTGCACCCAGTCCATTAAAAAGATTTAATCCACAAAAGGATGCACAAACCCAAGTCCAACAGATGTATTAGCGCATTTGTTTTAAAATCTTTTCAAACTTCATCAGATACAATGCACTATTGTTACTAAGCCTTTTAAATAAACTTCATTGGTCATATGACATTCCTAAATTGTTAAATTTAAAGTGATACAACCTTTACATAACATGTCCCTCTATATACACTATATTAATTACAAAACTTACTATATGAATTAATACATGCATATAAGTGGCAGTCCAAAAGACATGCGTGAATGGGCGTGTCTTCATTGAAGGTTGGGTGTCGAGCTGGCAACTCGGCACTGCAAAAACCTACTGCCAATCATTAGTGGACTGGAGTTCTGCTGTGGCGACCCCTAACCGGGAAATGCTGAAAGACAAACAACAACAACATGCATATAAAAATGTGTTAAGCTTCATGTAAAAATTCATGAACTGTATTCCAACCCTAGAATATATAAAAATATTGCATGAGATTATTTTCCAAGATAAAAAAACGAGCAACTAAATTTTATCTAATATCTGCATTATCTTTCTCAAGCCTTTAACTTCCAAATAGGGGCTATACTGACATATTTAATCCTGGGTGCCTGTATGCTTCTAAGTACAATTGCCATTTTAATTCATGTTGTTCTAAAATTTAAGTCCAGGAACCCCCCTTTTTTCTTTCTCTATCTTTTCTAGGATACTAAATTTAAAAATGTGTTCAGGGTGTTCACTCAAATGCCTGAACAAAGCATTAGTGGTTCTTTCTTTTTTTTATTTCATATAGATGTTCATAAATTTGGTTACGGAGCTTCTGCTCCATTTTACTGACATAAAATCCCTCGCATCCCCGACATTTCACTACGTAAATTATTCCCGTGGTTTCACAGTTATATTTACTTTTTATATTCAATTTCCTTCCCCTTATGGTGACATGGGTCCCTTCAAGTATATGCCTGCAATAATTGCATCTACCACATTTAGTCATCTTAGTATTTAATGGGCGTATAACTTTCTTCTTTGCTTCTACCATATTTTTGATGTTGCAACCCCTTCTATATATAATAGTGGGTGCATTCCCAATACCATTGATTATATTTAAATTTTCATGAAACACTTTCCAGTTCTTGTTCATAATCCATCTAATATTGCCATTGGCCTAATTAAAGGTAGTTATGAATGCATTATTATATTTTTTATTATCATGGTTACTTTCAAAACATACTGTTATTTCACTGTCAAGATTCCTTGTCAATATAGGTTGATAGAAACCCTTATTTTTTTAGATGTAAGTTCAGTACTTAGCTCGCATAACATTCCAGATGGATAACCTCTCCTAGTTAACAAACCTGTTAAAATATCCACTTCCCTATAATAGTCTATGTCTAATGTATTCATTCTAGCTGCCCTTACCAATTGGCCTTTGGCCACAGCTCTTTTTTGTTTGTAATGATGACAGCTGGAAAAATGCAATAGTATGTTGGAGTAGGTAGGTTTTCTGTATATGCTCGCTACATACTCGTCCATTTCGTGATTTTTTTCTAAGCAAAACATCTAGAAATGGCATTTCATTTTTATTATATACTGGCATGTGAATTTCAAGAAATCGATGCTTTCATTAGTATAGTGTATAACGTTTTGGAGGGTGTCTCGTCATCTCCCCAAATACAAAATATGTCATCCAAATAGTGTAGATAAAATTAAATGCTATCTGCATGAACACTATTATGTATGAACTTCCATTCCCATTCCAACATGACTACATTAGCCAAAAATGAACACACAGGGGAACCCATAGCGACTGCCTCTTTTTGTTTATAGATGTCTTCCTCAAAATATATGAAGTTGTTAGTGAGAACTATGTCTAACAGTTCTACAACATTGTTGACTATTATTTGATTCAATATTTTGTTCTCTAGGTATTCCCTGGTCCATTCTAAGGCTATAAAGTGTGGGATGTCAGTATATAAGAACTTTACATCAATCTTCTTCTTCTTCTTCTTTTGGCTTTTCCCGGCTAGGGGTCACCACAGCAGATGATCTGCCTGCTCACGATTGGCAGTGGAGTTTTATGGTGTCGAGTTGCTAGCCCGGTGCCCAACCATCCACAGAAGGCAAACACATGCATGCACTCACACCTAGGGCCAATTTAGAGTGTCCAATCCACCTACAGCATGTCTTTAGGATGTAAGAGGAAACCGGAGCACCCAGACGAAACCCACACGACCACAGGGAGGACATGCAGACTCCACAGAGAAGGCGCCCCAGCTGAGGATCAAACCGGAGAACCTGTTGCTGTGAGGTGGCAAAGCTAACCGCTGCACCACTGTGGCTGCCCAAGTTACATCAATGGTAGTCATAAATCTGTACTGTTAAATGTAACATGATTCATTTTTGCCAAAAAAATCCCAGGAATCCCTACACAAATACTGCTCCTGTGTTAAAAAATACTTACATTTAGCATCAATATATTGCGCACATGGGGCAGTAATGGAGCCCCATTACCAACCACTATCGGTCTCATAGGTGGAAATATGATGGACTTATGGATTTTGGGCACTCCAACAATTGTAGGGATTCTGGGTGAAGTGACATTTAAATATTTGAATTCTTACATGTTTATTCTCCTCTCTGTAAACATGTCTCGAATTTTTAGGTACAAAGTTCATACCTTTAACAAAAAAATTGGCCATGTCAGTCCCAATAAAAAGTTCACTGTAGTTATAAAGTTTAAAGTCCTTCTCCTCATTATATACAACTACTGGACCTTCCATCCTGGAGGCTTCTAAATCGATTCCCATCACATAAACCGACATATACATATCTTTGCAACCACATGAACAGCTTACATCAGGGCAATGGGACTATTTACTATTAAAGCAATGTACCCCCCTATCGGGGGAGGAGAACCTGAACAGTTGCAAAGATATGTATGCAAATATATGTGTGCTCCTTGTCACCTGATCACTTCCCTCCACCAATTACTACTACTGGCCACACCCCCAGCAAATTGCACCTACTTTTGTACTCCTCTCACTGCTATCGTACCTTAGAACCTACTCTCAATCCTAAGGCTATACACCATCTATTTCCCGCTATACCCTAACATGTTTCTTCTACTAACTTTCCTCCTGTCACTCTCTTCCTTAACCTACATTACATCCATACACACATTCAACCCCATAGATAATACCACCTACCATACAACACACATTTTAACACCTACTAACACATATACCAACTTTACTATCTGTCCAACATTATTTAAGGACGACATAATACTATATACTAATAAGACCCACCTTCCAAATCCTTACTATAGGAAAACCCCTTTTATAGTCTTCACAAGTATAGCACACACTATTAAGCATATAATAATTCTCAGCACAATACTCCTTATATCAGGAGACAGTTACCCAAACCCAGGGCCCTGTTCCACTACCCTAGCAAATAAAACTCAATCAGACCTTCTTTCTTCTTCTTTCGGATTTTCCTGTTTAGGGGTCGCCACAGCAGATCACCTGTCCACTCATGATTGGCAGTGGAGTTTTACAGTGTCGAGTTGCCAGCCCGGCGCCCAACCTTCCACAGAAGGCACACACACACACACACACACACACACGCACTCATACCTAGGGCAGTGTCCAATCCACCTGCAGCATGTCTTTGGGATGTGGGAGGAAACCAGAGCACCCGGAGGAAACCCACATGACCACAGGGAGGATATGCAGATTCCGCACAAAAGGCACCCCAGCCGAGGATCGAACTGGAGAAACTCTTGCTGTGAGATGACAATGCTAACCACTGCACCACTGTGGCCACCCTAAAACTCAATCAGAGCTACTGATCATAAATATCAATGTCAGAAGTATTTCAAACAAACTCCCATGCATTAACTTCTCACCATTCCCCAGATATTCTTACTATCTCAGAAACCTGGCTTAAACCATCACAAACAATGAAATTCTCCCACCAGGATACAATATTCCAAGGTTAGACAGAACAGGCAGGAAAGGAGGTGGAGTTGCCAATTTCTTTAAAAATTCACTCAACCTCCAGCCACTTCATACCCCCATACCCATATTTCAGAATGCAGAAATCTTAGGTGCCACTCTATCTGTGAACAATGAAAAACAAATTAACAGTCTATGTAGCTATATCCCTCCTGGAAATAACACCTATACTATAGAAGAAATTCTTCAGTGGCTCAGTCAAAACCTTCCACATGAAACAATTGTACTAGGAGATCTAAACACTGACTGGCTAGCCTGTAACCCCACTAACCCCTCCATTCCAGTAAATCTCTATGGATTGGCCCAATTAATCCAAGAACCCACCAGAATAGACAAAAAACCCCAAAGACAGTCTATTATTGACTGGACATTAGTGAACTACCCCAAATATAACTATCACACAGGACTTCTACCAGATGGACTAAGTGACCATCTCCCTAATTTTCTCCTTAGGAAACGTGCCAATATCCCAAAGCCCATAGTCTATAGACAAGTCAGGGCTGACAAAAATGTAAACCCAGAGGATCTCTAAATGACACTCTAAATCAATTGCAACTGGGAGCCATTAAAACTCTAGACCTAGACCAAGCAGTAGAATATTTCAACAAAACATTCACCAGAGTTCTAAATGCAATTGCCCCAATCAGAAAAATTAGAGTCAGAGCAAACTATGCTACATGGCTGAGCAGAGATGCAAGAGCCTTATTAACATCCAGGAACACAGCCTGGAAACAATGGAAAAAAGACAACTCTAACCAAAGTAAACAAAACTTTAAACAACTTAGGAACCTAGCCAAAAAACAAACAAAACTAGACAAACAAAACTACTTCCTCAGTTTACAAAACAAACACTCAAAAAACCCACAAAATTCTGGAACTCCTTAAACTCACTGCTAAGACCAGGTAAAACTACCACCCCCATCCTAAATCCCCCAATAATGAAAATAGCAATACCGCTACCCAGCTGAACCATCACTTTATAAACTAAATTCACACTTTAACCACCCAATTCACCAAACACAATGACCTACCCATTACTACTAAAAGTAGCGCTCCATGTAACTCAGCTAAACTCCCAAATAACTTAACCCCCTTTACCCTCTCACCTGTTCCAACTAGCAAAATTAAGAAGCTCATCTGTAAACTAAAACCTACAACTCTTGCAGCCGATGAAATACCTGCAACCTTTTTGAAAATAGTGTTTATTCGAGTTTGTATATTTGGAACGTTTTTTTTATTTATTTATAGATACTCCCAGATTTACCAAGCAAGAGATAATCCCTTTAAATCCCTCACAGATTGTTGGTGGGAGTGGGACTGTATTGAGCAAATATTTATGGATGGGTAAATATAAACCTCCCTTTAGGCAGAGATGGGCAAAAACATATGTCAACATTTGATGATTAATTTATGAATCATGGAGAATGCAAAGGATGGAAGGGGTGAAAGCCTCCTAGAAACTTAAGAAACCTCCCGCACCCATCAAAGAAGAGGATGTGAAGATGAGCATACTTCATGTCCAAGGTTACTATCAAGGTTGACAGATTCAGACTAGTAAGACTGACCGAAGGCTGACCATTTGAAGACGCTACTCATGAAGTTCATTATTTTTGCCTTGACCCCTTGGTCATGACTGAATGTAGTTATTTAACTAGCCTATTTAACTGGTTGATAAATATGAAATAAAATGCATCTGGAATCTTTTCTTCCCTTAGATATTTGTTCAGGGCTGAAAAATAAGAGTGTAGATCTCTGGGGTTTGGCTTTCATCAGTCCTAAGAAACAGTGTTGAGTTACACCCCATACATGTTACTTCTGGCAGAATTCTTTTGAAAGTTGTCCAGGTGGTTCTATCACTGGTCTCACTAGGGTCACTTGATCTGCAGACAGCTGTGATATTCTCAAGAAATGAGAGAAATGTTCGTAGTGTATTTCTACATGGTGGTACTAAGTTATCAGATGTTAATATTTACTATTCCATACCTTTCAACTGTACAGATTTTCACAGAATGTCCACACTTATGCCTCATATTTTTGGTCCATTATTCATAAAATTGTGTTTTTCTGGCAAATTAGTAAAGACTGAAGTTAGAAAATAATGACAGACATTTCAGTTTCAGAATTTATATCCTTCGTAAAATTCATGTTAATGCAAAACCTGTCATTCTATCAACTTTCCAAGTTCGTAACAGCAATATTTAAAATTGTCCCTATTTTTGGACCTTTGCCCCAATTTTAATTATGGCTTTGTCCAGATTTCTTGCTCTAAGAGGTTGAGAGGGATGACTTAATTTCTCCATGGGAGGGAGTCCATTACCTTTTCTTTTTGTTGCAGTCTGCCCCTGCCTCTAACTCTTTTTCAGATGGTTTTCTTAACGCCTTCATTTGCTTTAACTGCACTGCCCGCCCTTATTTGATTCTGATGGAAAGGTCAGTGCTTGATGGAGGTTTTTTGCTGTTGCTGCTGCTGTATTTACGAACATGTGAAAAGGTAACTATTTGACATTTGCATTATTTTATTCTAATATCTTCAAAACATCTTGTGAGCTAGTCCTCTGACATACTCAAGTAGGAGAAGGAATCCTATGTCAAACATGATTGTAACAACCCCTCTGTTTGCTTCACCCTTCATAGAAATATCAACGGTTTGGTACCCACACCTGGCAGCTTAGTTTGAAACCTTAGCAAGGACCTGAGTTAGTTAATAGGTTCATGGTTTTATAGATGTTTACTAGGTCAATCACCACAAGGATGTTTTTAAACGTATTTATTTATTTGACATTTGTTAACCTGAATAGTCATCTGAGCAAAAGCCCTTTTTCAGTGGAGGCCTGGGGAGAAAAACTACATAGTACAGGCAAGCAAGACAATTTACAGAATTGAAGATGAATACAGTGAAACATTTACAAACAATTACAAATGTAGATAAAGCTCCACAGTACAATAAGAGGCATTATAACATTAAAGAAAAAAGAGAGCAAAGAAATATACAATAAAACATTTGAAGGAATTTACATAACACAGTGGGTTATCTTCAGAGGGCAATTGTACAATACAGAGCAGTTAAGTGAGTTATGGTAGTAAGGGAGGGAGGGAGAGAGAGGATAGTGATAGAGAGGGGTGGGTTCATGTGGGATGATTACAGAGGCAAATCCAGGTGCTATTAAAGTACCTTTTGAGAGTTTTCTTGAACTTGTGGATGCAGGAAATGTTTTTAAGGTTCATGGGGGAGCTTGTTCCATTCAAGAGCAGGGAAGTAGCTGTAGAAATTCTGCCCAAAAGATTTGTTTAGGTTTGTGAATTTGTATGAGACATTGGTCAGAGCTTCTGAGGGATCTGGGGGTTTATAGAGGGAGACAAGGGAGAAAAATCTAGGACAAGAGGAGGGCTTATTCAAAATAGTCTGGATAATGAGAATTTGGGTAAATAAGAGCTGGTTAGGAAACTCTAGCCAGCTAAGTGTCTAGAGAGTGTGATAGTGGTGTTATCTTGAGGGCAGATTGGCTGCAAATCTAGTAACATTGTTGTAGGTGGTTTAAAGTTTGAAAAGTAGTGAAGACTGTAAGCTGGTTAGAATTTGAGAGCTATAAAAGAGGTTATCCATGCATTCCAAATCTCTGACAAGTTATGGTACCCTTGATAAGTGTAAGGAAGGGTGAAACATTTACAGCTAGGGGCCTGGGAGATGAACCATTTACATGCTGCTGTGTTCATCAGAGTTATAGGTGCCAAACCAGGGATCAATTTCCTGTTCCCCATACAATAGTCCAACTTACAATTGAATTGGGTTAGGAAGGAACTCTGCTTCAGATGAATGGGGAGCATGTTCCAAAGACGGGATAACCTCAGCCTATGAGTGAACTCCATTATGAATTCCAATGTCTCCTTCATTTGTTTGAGGATTTCCCTTAGGTACTGCAGTACAAGGATCCAACAATTAAAGGTTTAATACCAATAGCTGTAGAGATATAACCCATCTTCCCCAAGTAATATAATAGTTTACATTCCATATGGCAGGATATTATTAGTGGACACCAGTTTCAAACCATTTGTTCTATCAAGTGAGTCTACCACCAGCAAAAAGCGGTCTGGTTTTCTATCTGCTGAGGGACTGCAAAGCTGGCCCCAGGGATTCATTCTAAAATGGAATTTGAGGGATGATGCTTGCTTTTGGTTCAGCATGGTTTAACAATTTCATGAACCTTTTGTGGAACAGACTGCATATTGTAACTGTAAACCTTTACTGTGCCCACCTGAAATTGTTAAAAACAAAGTTCTTTTAAACTCCTCTTTTTTCATGCACCAAAACACCCCCTCATATGGGGCTTTGTTTACTGACTTCTTTGAGTCAGTCACCAGAGCTGTGGATGAAGGCAAGGTGATTCATACAGCCTACCTTGATCTGGCCAAGGCCTTTGATACCATTCCCCACTCAGGAATCATAGAAAAACTTACTAAGCTAGGCATCAACCCCTATATCACTAGGTGGGTTACAAACTGGCTCACAGGTAAAACTCACAGTGTGAAAGTAGCTGACTCCAAGTCAGACTGCCAACCAGTCATGAGTGGAGTTCAACAGGGTTCGGTCCTGGGTCCTCTCCTGTTTGGTATCTACTTTTCTGACGTCCAGGCCAACACAAAGGGACTCTGCCTGACAAAGTTCTCAGATGACTGCAAGTTGGGAGCTATTATTAACTCCCCGAGTGATGTTGACATCCTACAGAAAGGCCTCACTGAGACCAACAACTGGTGTCAGAACCATGGCCTTAAGCTCAATGCCAAAAAAATGTGTCGTCATCCCCTTTGGGAAAAACCCAGTTCCCATGAATTACCACATCAATAGTAGTCCATTAAACACAGAAGGAATTATAAGAGATCTGGGAACACAGGCTGACAGCAACCTCTCTTTTGGCCACCACATTGCCACCATGTTCAGAAAGACCTTCTATGTGGCACATCACATTACTAAGGATTTTGCATCCAGGAAGAAAGAGGTCATTGTCTCCCTCTACTCTTCCCTCATTGGGCAAGTCATCGAGTACAATGCCCCAATTGGCATGTACCTCACTAAACACCTGCAACAATTGGAGAAGCCGCAAAAATACCTCACAAAAGGATCCTGGGCCTTAAACATTTGTCCTATATGGACAGACTAAAAAAACTCCAACTATTCTCTGTCTCATATCGCCTACTTAGAGCCAATCTCTGCTTGACTTACAAAGCCATGTCTGACCCAGCTCTGTTAGAAATTCTACAGCTAAAGAAATCCCAATCCCTCTGCACCACATGCTCCAGAAACCTCAACGTCATTACCACAATCAACAGAACATGCTGGAGGGACAGGTTCATAACTCAGAGACTGCCCATGCTATGGAATAAACTTCCCATACATGTCAAGCAGAGCACCTCACTGGCCCTCTTCAAGAGAAATCTTGATGAGTGGATGGGAAATAGAAAATTCACCCCAGGGTCACTCCAGTGGCTTTACTCGAGAGAGGCACTGGGAACTAAGGTCAGGTGGCAAGATGCCTAGGTAATCCTATGGGCTAGGCTTGTAAAGGCCCCAGGGCTATTAACTTGTACACACCTATGAACCTTTATATATACTTTGAGTTCACCACAACTTGGGGGGAAAAATATAGAAAGACAGCTGTTCGCTACAAAAATGTTTGCAATGACATGTAGAAGTTCTTAAATTAAATCCTCATAAGTTTATGAGGCTAAAGTGAAATAAAACATACTGGTCTCACTGAAAACAAGCCTCGTAAGAATGAAAATAATAATGTGGAATAAAACGGTCTTGTTACCACTCAGAACTGTTAAAATCAAACACTTAAATTAAAAATCTAAAATCCACGCACAAAGTTTAAGTCCCAAGGATATCAAAGTAAAAACTTGCAAGTAAATCCAGGAAATCCAAAACAAAACAATGGACAAGTGCAACCTTGAAGAAGGCAAACTAAGCTGAAAGTGCTTGTCCGTTGTTTTGTTTTGGATTTCCTGGATTTACTTGCAAGTTTTTACTTTGATATCCTTGGGACTTAAACTTTGAGCTTGGATTTTAGCTTTTATAATTAAAGTGTTTGATTTTAACAGTTCTGCCTGGTAAAAAGACTTTTTTATTCCACATTGTTATTCTAAAGTATTCTCAAGTTTATGAGGTTCTCTGAAGTAGGTGTGTTCAACATGAGGAGGCAGATAGTAGTGATTATTCTTTTTCAATATCACACTGGAAACAAGTTCTGATTTTCAATGCGGCCACGGTGGTGCAGCGGTTAGCGTTGCCACCTCACAGCAAGAGGTTCTCCGATTCAATTCTCAGCTGGGGTGCCTTCTGTGCAGAGTCTGCATGCCCACCCTGTGGCCGCGTGGGTTTCCTCTGGGTGCTCCGGTTTCCTCCCACATCCCAAAGAAATGCAGTAGGTGGATTGGACACATTAAATTGGCCCTAGGTGTGAGTGTGTGCATGTGTGTGCCTTCTGTGGAAGGCTGGGCACCTGGCTGGCAACTCGACACTATAAAACACCACTACCAATCATGAGCGGATAGGTGATCCGCTGTGGTGACCCCTAACTGGGAAAAGCCAAAAGAAGAAAAAAATGTAAATTGCCTAGCTTCATCCTTTCTGATGCGGGTGTCTAATGGCAGTCTGTTCAAGAAATTAGAAATGCATTCTTCCATAATTTTAAATTATTGTCCTTAACCATGCACAATTACTTTATTTTCAGAGGTTAGACATCCTAGCAAGGGTGGTAGTTTCCATTTTAAGTCATCCTTGGCATGCAATATGCAATCCACATAATCATTATTATGGTCGCTATGCCTCCTCATCACATAATCATTATTATGGTCGCTATGCCTCCTCATGCACAGTTTCATACACCTCCTGTGGACAGTGACAGAATTCCTTGTTTGATTACCTGATCACACACTTCTGGACCACACCCATCTCCCTCCTTTGTGGTACAGTGGTCTGCGATGACCTATTCTACCTCATCCCTCTCAAGGATAGACACTCTCAGCCTCCCTATGCCTGCTTCAGTGGTGTCCATGTTGCTAAATGAACATGGATAAGCCGGGTCATTTTCAGGGCTTTATCAGTAGTGCATGCCAAAAGAGATGTCTGATGGATTTCTTGATTTGACTGATCTTGGCAATATTGAGAATGCAAGGGGAATTATCATAGAGCGAAAGGTATGCCTGTCAGTAGCGAGAGAACAGAGGTGCCCATACAACTCAAAAAGGAGAATGTGGACAATGTCATCTCACTGTACTGAGCTCCTTCACTGCTGTGTTGTCATGCAGAAATCAGTATTGATTCAATTTTGATGTAAACACCACAAACGGCTTTCCTTTTATTTATGGTTTTCCTTTTTCTCCATGGTTATACTTGTACAAGCATGAAGATATCATATATAAATAACCAGGTGAGGGAAAGAGGTAGGGGAGCAACAGACCATGTTACCTACAAAAAATGATTTATGAATAGATAAGAACATTTAAGAAACCATCTGATTTAATTGAAGATCTGACTGGTTGTTTTACTTAGTTAAACCTTCATAAACTAGTTACTCAATGAGACCCAAGTGAAGTGATAGCACATTATCCACCAAAGGTAAGCTGCCATTCCCATCATCCTACAGAATACCCTTCTAATTTGCAACCCTTACAGCTGCTTGAAATGCAGGAGCTCACATCCCTGCATCCACCCTCCTAGCTGATCAACTGCTTGAACTGAAATGTGAGTTCAGGGAAACAGCTGCAGCAGTGGTTGTATGCCATCAGGGTCTCATCACAGAGCTGTTAAGTGAGGAAAGGAACTGGGGAGTCTGGGCTTCAGCTTTAGGGAAGGAAGGGGAATTTTAGATTTAGGGAGTGAAGAGGAGTTAGTACTAGGTTAGGGTTAGAGAAGGGAGGGGGATTTTAAGTTTATGGACTGATTGGGAGTTGTTGTTAAGGTTAGGGTCAGGGCTCTGGCAGGAATATTTTTCTTGGTGATAGTACACAGCAATCAGGGTACTGTGAGTAAGGGTACCTGCCAAGATGAGCTGCAGGGAAGTCTGTTGCGAGCTAATAGTAGTGAGCACTTATAGTAGACCCAACTAATTTCCAACTACAGTTTCTGCAAACATCTCACTGCTCACACTGACAGCAGACAGTTAGGGCTCAGCTAGTATAACTTCATATTTTAACAACAGACAGATAATTAATGTAAGTAATAATAATAAAGACAAATTCTTAAGCAGCACTCTTCTGGAGTTATTTACAGGTATCTAGATTTCTGTTCATTTATTTGTTGAGTTATTTATTGTGTCTGATAACCAGCTAGGATCCACTACACTCTAGATGTCTTTGTCGTGGGTGTCAACTCATAGTTTTGTTCTACTACCTGAGTTGCTCGGTCCCATAGTATGGAAATACAGAACTAAAGTCTATATCCACAGTCATGCCAATTCCAGTGGGATATCTGTCTTTAATTTGTGATTCTTCTTCAGAAACTCTGTATGTGTCCATAGATTTATTGTCAAGCCAGCTGTCAGCAAAGCATTGCTGTTTTTTTTTTTATTCGCAGTACCTATGATGAAAGGAAAACAAAACATGCATTGTGGTACCATAGCTGTACTCTGGTTGACTTATTTTCCTAGCCTGAAGGACCAAAGTAGTAAAAAGTGAAAAAAATAAAACAATCAATGCAAAGTTAAATGTGGAGCCCTTTACAAACTGCAACATGAAATGTGCTATCATTCAAAAGTGAGAGAGGACTGAACAGCTGTCATTCAAAAGTGAGAGAGGACTGAACAAAATGTGCTGTCATTCAAAAGTGAGAGAGGACTGAACAACAGTGATGTAGCATTTATTTATAAGTTCATCTACTCATGAGGGACCTATTTAGAGGCAGAACCTGGAAATGAAAAAGGTAGAGGCTGGTGCAAGTTAAATCATAACTAAATTGTGCACTATTAAATGTCCCAATACTGAAAGTATCTGCTATGAAATGTCTGCTCTAACTATGTGTTATGAAATGTCCCAGTGCTATAATTAACTGCAGTACTAATATACTGCAGGCTATAGAGTGCTATTAAGATGTGTTCATTATAATCTCTCTCTCTCTCATTATATGTATATAGATGGATCCTTAGCAGTTGATAACTTGAAGCTTTTGAATGGAGAACGCGGTACAGCAAGAATTGAGAAATTTACCCTTTTCTTCACTGTAGTGCAATCTTGAAGTTTTATATATAATTTGCAGGAGGTGTGGAGGATGCAGGGGGGCTTGCTTTCCCCCCTGCATAAACATAAAAAAAAGTAGATTTTTGTGTTTTTTTTCCTGAGGTTTGAGTATTCAGAAACTCAATCATATGGTCTCATCTGTATGAATTTCGAGCTGCTGATAACTCGATCATCTGACATAGATCCATAAAGATATATACGTGTGGGTGTGTGGTTATAGTTGCACTCAATAATGTTGAATGTTAAGAATATGAAATATTACATATATTAGTACGGCGAGCTTTGCAGATGTGTGTTTGTGCAAAACCTTTGTGTAGCAGGGAGTGAGAATATGCCCGTTCACCACTACTGTGTGATCTCAAAGTTGGTAGATATAAGTTACAAGGGGATTGGGAGTGCAGGGGGACTTGTCCCCCTCGTAAGTTTTCTAATTTTTGTTTTATTTTCAATGTCTTTCTAGATATTTTTTTTTTTTTTTGGTTTTGGATTTTTTGATTCAATGTTTGCTGACAAATCCATATATATAATATAACTCAAAAAACTCCAGCTTTACTCCGTAGCATATCGCCTACTCCGAGGTGATCTTTGCCTAACATATAAAGCTATGTCAAACCCAGAGCTGTTGGACATGCTACACCTAAAGAAATCCCAATCCCTCCGAGCTACACGCTCTAGGGACCTAAACCTTGTTACCACAATAAACAGGACACGCTGGAGGGATAGATTCCTGTCCCAGAGACTTCCTATACTCT
>NC_056729.1:1774964538-1775007038 GCF_019279795.1 Protopterus annectens
AACATGGCCCCTACTGATTACCACATCAATGGCATTCCCTAAGCACGCAACCTGTGGTGACAGACTTGTGCACTCAGGTTGATAACAACTACACATTCGACCATCATGTAGCTGCAATGGTCAGAAAAGCCTTTTACTTGGTTCATTTCATAAGTAAATGGATTGCATGCAGAAAAAAGGAGGTTATTATCTGTCTATACTCCTCCCTCATTAGACCAGCAATTGAGTATAACACCCTGTGTGGTATGTACCTCTCCAAACATCTGCACGAACTGGAAAGGCCACTGAAATACCTCACAAAGAGAATCCATGGCCTCCAACACCTGTTCTATGTGGACAGGCCCAAATCACTATCACTCTCTTCGGTATAGTACAGATTGCTCAGGGGTGATCTGTGCCTTGCCTACAAGGCAATTTTGGACCCTGCCCTTCTAGAGATTCTTCATATCCGTAAGTTTAACTTCTCACACATTACCCACTGAGAAGGGCTGAATCTTATATGCAAAATCAAAAAAACCTACTGGAGAGACAGGTTTGTCTTCAAGAGGCTGCCCCATTTCTGGAATAGACTTCCCAAACATGTCAAACAAAGCACCTTGCTGACCCTCTTCAAACGCAACCTTGGTGAGTGAATAGGAAACCACAAATTTGTCCCAGGGGATTCACCTATGCCCTTCAGTGACGGGGGTGAGTGGTGCTGGCTGAGGTTTTTTTGGGGGGGGGGTATAAACTCTTTACTAGGCTTGTAAGGGCCTCAGGGCCATTGACCTAGCAACCTCCTATGATCCTAAGATTCTATGCCCATTGCCACCATTCATATAGATTCTATGCCCATTGCCCCCATTCATATATATTCTATGCCCATTGCCCCCATTCATATAGATTATATGACCATTGCACCCATTCATATAGATTCTATGCCCATTGCCCCCATTCATATAGATTCTATGCACACTGCCCCCATTCATATAGATTCTATGCCCATTGCCCCCATTCCTATAGAAACTAAAATGCACACATTCATTAGAATACATATATAAAATGTCAGTTTATTGAATAAAAAGGAATGATCCCTGCGGCCGTAAGAACAGAAGGTTAAGGTACTGACCTGTTAATGAGCTGGTTTCTATAGTCAGACGTAAAGGGTTTGATTCCTTCTACCCCCTTTTCCTGTTTGTGTGACTCTGAGTCAGTCACTCTGTTGTCCTTGAAAAAAGGGCAAGTTTTTTTTTTGCTTCCTGATTGCCAGCCATCAAACTCCCCTCAACAGGACTTGAACCCATCAGCAAATAGGTTGGAGGGGACAGATCAAAAGAGCTGCTGCATGCAGATAATGCGGCATTACAGACCAAGTCTGAGCAAGAATGTCAGCAAAAGATAGGGGAGTAGATCACAAAACTGAAGGCACATGGGATGAAATAACTTATAGATACGACAGTTCTAACGCAAATTGGGGAAATCAGACAAAAATAAAATTGAGAAAAAAGAGGAGAAGATGAACAGCTTCAAGTACCTGGGAGGGGTAGGTGAGCAAAAGTGAATCTAAATAAGGAGGTAAAAGGTAAATCAGAGGGGTTGCAGCCAACTGGTACAGAACAGTCAGGGATGGTATATGACACAAGGTACAGAGCAGTCAGGTGTGGTATATAACACAAGGTACAGAGGAGTCAGGTGTGGTATATAACACAAGGTACAGAGCAGTCAGGTGTGGTATATAAAACAAGGTAGAGAGCAGTCAGGTGTAGTATATAACACAAGGTACAGAGCAGTCAGGTGTGGTATATAACACAAGGTACAGAGCAGTGAGGTGTAGTATACAACACAAGGTACAGAGCAGTAAGGTGTGGTATATAACACAAGGTACAGAGCAGTCAGGTGTAGTATATAACACAAGGTACAGAGCAGTTAGGTGTGGTATATAACACAAGGTACAGAGCAGTCAGGTGTAGTATACAACACAAGGTACAGAGCAGTCAGGTGTGGTATATAACACAAGGTACAGAGCAGTGAGGTGTAGTATACAACACAAGGTACAGAGCAGTCAGGTGTGGTATATAACGCAAGGTACAGAGCAGTTAGGTGTGGTATATAACACAAGGTACAGAGCAGTCAGGTGTAGTATATAATACAAGGTACAGAGCAGTGAGGTGTGGTATATAACATAAGGTACAGAGCAGTGAGGTGTAGTATACAACACAAGGTACAGAGCAGTCAGGTGTGGTATATAACACAAGGTACAGAGCAGTCAGGTGTGGTATATAACACAATGTACAGAGCAGTCAGGTGTAGTATATAACACAAGGTACGGAGCAGTGAGGTGTAGTATATAATACAAGGTACAGAGCAGTGAGGTGTGGTATATAACATAAGGTACAGAGCAGTGAGGTGTAGTATATAACACAAGGTACAGAGCAGTCAGGTGTGGTATATAACACAAGGTACAGAGCAGTGAGGTGTGGTATATAACATAAGGTACAGAGCAGTGAGGTGTAGTATACAACACAAGGTACAGAGCAGTCAGGTGTGGTATATAACACAAGGTACAGAGCAGTGAGGTGTGGTATATAACATAAGGTACAGAGCAGTGAGGTGTAGTATATAACACAAGGTACAGAGCAGTCAGGTGTAGTATATAACACAAGGTACAGAGCAGTCAGGTGTGGTATATAACACAATGTACAGAGCAGTCAGGTGTAGTATATAACACAAGGTACAGAGCAGTGAGGTGTAGTATATAACACAAGGTACAGAGCAGTCAGGTGTAGTATATAATACAAGGTACAGAGCAGTCAGGTGTGGTATATAAGACAAGGTACAGAGCAGTCAGGTGTGGTATATAAGACAATGTACAGAGCATTCAGGTGTGGTATATAACATAAGGTACAGAGGAGTCAGGTGTGGTATATAACACAAGGTACAGAGCAGTCAGGTGTGGTATATAACACAATGTACAGAGCAGTCAGGTGTAGTATATAACACAAGGTACAGAGCAGTGAGGTGTAGTATATAACACAAGGTACAGAGCAGTCAGGTGTAGTATATAACACAAGGTACAGAGCAGTCAGGTGTAGTATATAATACAAGGTACAGAGCAGTCAGGTGTGGTATATAAGACAAGGTACAGAGCAGTCAGGTGTGGTATATAAGACAATGTACAGAGCATTCAGGTGTGGTATATAACATAAGGTACAGAGGAGTCAGGTGTGGTATATAACACAAGGTACAGAGCAGTCAGGTGTAGTATATAACACAAGGTACAGAGCAGTCAGGTGTAGTATATAACACAAGGTACAGAGCAGTCAGGTGTAGTATATAAGACAATGTACAGAGCAGTCAGGTGTGGTATATAACACAAGGTACAGAGGAGTCAGGTGTGGTATATAACACAAGGTACAGAGCAGTCAGCTGTAGTATATAACACAAGGTACCGAGCAGTCAGGTGTAGTATATAACACAAGGTACAGAGCAGTCAGGTGTGGTATATAACATAAGGTACAGAGGAGTCAGGTGTGGTATATAACACAAGGTACAGAGCAGTCAGGTGTAGTATATAACACAAGGTACAGAGCAGTCAGGTGTAGTATATAACACAAGGTACAGAGCAGTCAGGTGTAGTATATAACACAAGGTACAGAGCAGTCAGGTGTAGTATATAAGGCAATGTACAGAACAGTCAGGTGTGGTATATAACACAAGGTACAGAGGAGTCAGGTGTGGTATATAACACAAGGTACAGAGCAGTCAGCTGTAGTATATAACACAAGTTACAGAGCAGTCAGGTGTAGTATATAACACAAGGTACAGAGCAGTCAGGTGTGGTATATAACACAAGGTACAGAGGAGTCAGGTGTAGAATATAACACAAGGTAGAGTGCAGTCAGGTGTAGTATATAACACAAGGTACAGAGCAGTCAGGTGTGGTATATAAAACAAGGTACAGAGCAGTCAGGTGTTGTATATAAAATAAAGTAGAGAGCAGTCAGGTGTAGTATATAACACAAGGTACAGAGCAGTCAGGTGTGGTATATAACACAAGGTACAGAGCAGTCAGGTGTAGTATATAACATAAGGTAGAGAGCAGTCAGGTGTAGTATATAACACAAGGTACAGAGCAGTCAGGTGTGGTATATAACACAAGGTACAGAGCAGTCAGGTGCAGTATATAACACAAGGTACAGAGCAGTCAGGTGTGGTATATAACACAAGGTACAGAGCAGTCAGGGGTAGTATATAACACAAGGTACAGTGCAATCAGGTGTAGTATATAACACAAGGTAGAGAGCAGTCAGGTGTAGTATATAACAAAAGGTACAGAGCAGTCAGGTGTGGTATATAACACAAGGTACAGAGCAGTCAGGTGTAGTATATAACATAAGGTAGAGAGCAGTCAGGTGTAGTATATAAGACAAGGTACAGAGCAGTCAGGTGTAGTATATAAGACAAGGTACAGAGCAGTCAGGTGTGGTATATAACACAATGTACAGAGCAGTCAGGTGTAGTATATAACACAAGGTACAGAGCAGTCAGGTGTAGTATATAACACAAGGTACAGAGCAGTCAGGTGTAGTATATAACACAAGGTACAGAGCAGTCAGGTGTAGTATATAACACAAGGTACAGAGCAGTCAGGTGTAGTATATAACACAAGGTACAGAGCAGTCAGGTGTGGTATATAACACAAGGTACAGAGCAGTCAGGTGTAGTATATAACATAAGGTACAGAGCAGTCAGGTGTGGTATATAACACAAGGTACAGAGCAGTCAGGTGTAGTATATAACACAAGGTAGAGAGCAGTCAGGTGTAGTATATAACACAAGGTACAGAGCAGTCAGGTGCAGTATATAACACAAGGTACAGAGCAGTCAGGTGTGGTATATAACACAAGGTACAGAGCAGTCAGGGGTAGTATATAACACAAGGTACAGTGCAATCAGGTGTAGTATATAACACAAGGTAGAGAGCAGTCAGGTGTAGTATATAACAAAAGGTACAGAGCAGTCAGGTGTGGTATATAACACAAGGTACAGAGCAGTCAGGTGTAGTATATAACATAAGGTAGAGAGCAGTCAGGTGTAGTATATAAGACAGGTACAGAGCAGTCAGGTGTAGTATATAAGACAAGGTACAGAGCAGTCAGGTGTAGTATATAACACAATGTACAGAGCAGTCAGGTGTAGTATATAACACAAGGTACAGAGCAGTCAGGTGTAGTATATAACACAAGGTACAGAGCAGTCAGGTGTAGTATATAACACAAGGTACAGAGCAGTCAGGTGTAGTATATAACACAGGTACAGAGCAGTCAGGTGTAGTATATAACACAAGGTACAGAGCAGTCAGGTGTGGTATATAACACAAGGTACAGAGCAGTCAGGTGTAGTATATAACACAAGGTACAGAGCAGTCAGGTGTAGTATATAACACAAGGTACAGAGCAGTCAGGTGTAGTATATAACACAAGGTACAGAGCAGTCAGGTGTAGTATATAACACAAGGTACAGAGCAGTCAGGTGTGGTATATAACACAAGGTACAAAGCAGTCAGGTGTAGTATATAACACAAGGTACAGAGCAGTCAGGTGTAGTATATAACACAAGGTACAGAGCAGTCAGGTGTGGTATATAACACAAGGTACAGAACAGTCAGGTGTAGTATATAACACAGAGAGCAGTCAGGTGTAGTATATAACACAAGGTACAGAGCAGTCAGGTGTGGTATATAACACAAGGTACAGAGGAGTCAGGTGTAGTATATAACACAAGGTACAGAGCAGTCAGGTGTGGTATATAACACAAGGTACAGAGCAGTCAGGTGTGGTACATAACGCAAGGTACAGAGCAGTCAGGTGTAGTATATAACACAAGGTAGAGAGCAGTCAGGTGTAGTAAATAACAAAAGGTACAGAGCAGTCAGGTGTGGTATATAACACCAGGTACAGAGCAGTCAGGTGTAGTATATAACATAAGGTAGAGAGCAGTCAGGTGTGGTATATAACACAAGGTACAGAGCAGTCAGGGGTAGTATATAACACAAGGTACAGTGCAATCAGGTGTAGTATATAACACAAGGTAGAGAGCAGTCAGGTGTAGTATATAAGACAAGGTACAGAGCAGTCAGGTGTGGTATATAACACAATGTACAGAGCAGTCAGGTGTAGTATATAACACAAGGTACAGAGCAGTCAGGTGTAGTATATAAGACAAGGTACAGAGCAGTCAGGTGTGGTATATAACACAATGTACAGAGCAGTCAGGTGTAGTATATAACACAAGGTACAGAGCAGTCAGGTGTAGTATATAACACAAGGTACAGAGCAGTCAGGTGTAGTATATAACACAAGGTACAGAGCAGTCAGGTGTGGTATATAACACAAGGTACAGAGCAGTCAGGTGTAGTATATAACATAAGGTAGAGAGCAGTCAGGTGTAGTATATAAGACAAGGTACAGAGCAGTCAGGTGTAGTATATAAGACAAGGTACAGAGCAGTCAGGTGTGGTATATAACACAATGTACAGAGCAGTCAGGTGTAGTATATAACACAAGGTACAGAGCAGTCAGGTGTAGTATATAACACAAGGTACAGAGCAGTCAGGTGTAGTATATAACACAAGGTACAGAGCAGTCAGGGGTAGTATATAACACAAGGTACAGTGCAATCAGGTGTAGTATATAACACAAGGTAGAGAGCAGTCAGGTGTAGTATATAACAAAAGGTACAGAGCAGTCAGGTGTGGTATATAACACAAGGTACAGAGCAGTCAGGTGTAGTATATAACATAAGGTAGAGAGCAGTCAGGTGTAGTATATAAGACAAGGTACAGAGCAGTCAGGTGTAGTATATAAGACAAGGTACAGAGCAGTCAGGTGTGGTATATAACACAATGTACAGAGCAGTAAGGTGTGGTATATAACACAAGATACAGAGTAGTCAGGTGTGGTATATAACACAAGGTACAGAGCAGTCAGGTGTGGTATATAACACAAGGTACAGAGCAGTCAGGTGTGGTATATAACACAATGTACAGAGCAGTCAGATGTGGTATATAACACAAGGTACAGAGTAGTCAGGGGTGGTATTTAACACAAGGTACAGAGCAGTCATGGGTGGTATATAACACAAGGTACAGAGCAGTCAGGGGTGGTATATAACACGAGGTACAGAGCAGTCAGGGGTGGTATATAACACGAGGTAGAGAGCAGTCAGGGGTGGTATATAACACAAGGTACAGAGCAGTCAGGGGTGGTATATAACACAAGGTACAGAGCAGTCAGGGGTGGCATATAACACAAGGTACAGAGCAGTCAGGTGTGGTATATAACACAAGGTACAGAGCAGTCAGGTGGGGTATATAACACAAGGTACAGAGCAGTCAGGTGTAGTACATAACACAAGTTACAGAGCAGTCAGGGGTGGTATATAACACAAGGTACAGATCAGTCAGGGGTGGTATATAACAGAAGGTACAGAGCAGTCAGGGGTGATATATAACACAAGGTACAGAGCAGTCAGGGGTGGTATATAACACAAGGTACAGAGCAGTCAGGGGTGGTATATAACACAAGGTACAGAGCAGTCAGGGGTGGCATATAACACAAGGTACAGAGCAGTCAGGTGTGGTATATAACGGAAGGTACAGAGCAATCAGGTGTAGAACATAACACAAGGTACAGAGCAGTCAGGTGTAGAACACAACACAAGGTACAGAGCAGTCAGGTGTAGAACATAACACAAGGTACAGAACTGTCAGGTGTAGTACATAACACAAGGTACAGAGCAGTCAGGTGTAGTATATAAGACAAGGTACAGAGCAGTCAGCTGTAGTATATAACACAAGGTACAGAGCAGTCAGGTGTAGTATATAACACAAGGTACAGAGCAGTCAGGTGTGGTATATAACACAAGGTAGAGAGCAGTCAGGTGTAGTATATAACACAAGGTAGAGAGCAGTCAGGTGTAGTATATAACACAAGGTACAGAGCAGTCAGCTGTAGTATATAACACAAGTTACAGAGAAGTCAGGTGTAGTATATAACACAAGGTACAGAGCAGTCAGGTGTGGTATATAACACAAGGTACAGAGGAGTCAGGTGTAGAATATAACACAAGGTAGAGTGCAGTCAGGTGTAGTATATAACACAAGGTACAGAGCAGTCAGGTGTGGTATATAAAACAAGGTACAGAGCAGTCAGGTGTTGTATATAAAATAAAGTAGAGAGCAGTCAGGTGTAGTATATAACACAAGGTACAGAGCAGTCAGGTGTGGTATATAACACAAGGTACAGAGCAGTCAGGTGTAGTATATAACATAAGGTAGAGAGCAGTCAGGTGTAGTATATAACACAAGGTACAGAGCAGTCAGGTGTGGTATATAACACAAGGTACAGAGCAGTCAGGTGCAGTATATAACACAAGGTACAGAGCAGTCAGGTGTGGTATATAACACAAGGTACAGAGCAGTCAGGCGTAGTATATAACACAAGGTACAGTGCAATCAGGTGTAGTATATAACACAAGGTAGAGAGCAGTCAGGTGTAGTATATAACAAAAGGTACAGAGCAGTCAGGTGTGGTATATAACACAAGGTACAGAGCAGTCAGGTGTAGTATATAACATAAGGTAGAGAGCAGTCAGGTGTAGTATATAAGACAAGGTACAGAGCAGTCAGGTGTAGTATATAAGACAAGGTACAGAGCAGTCAGGTGTGGTATATAACACAATGTACAGAGCAGTCAGGTGTAGTATATAACACAAGGTACAGAGCAGTCAGGTGTAGTATATAACACAAGGTACAGAGCAGTCAGGTGTAGTATATAACACAAGGTACAGAGCAGTCAGGTGTAGTATATAACACAAGGTACAGAGCAGTCAGGTGTAGTATATAACACAAGGTACAGAGCAGTCACGTGTGGTATATAACGCAAGGTACAGAACAGTCAGGTGTAGTATATAACACAAGGTACAGAGCAGTCAGGTATAGTATATAACACAAGGTAGAGCGCAGTCAGGTGTAGTATATAACAAAAGGTACAGAGCAGTCAGGTGTAGTATATAACACAAGGTAGAGAGCAGTCAGGTGTAGTATATAACACAAGGTACAGAGCAGTCAGGTGTGGTATATAACACAAGGTACAGAGCAGTCAGGTGTGGTATATAACACAAGGTACAGAGCAGTCAGGTGTGGTATATAACACAAGGTACAGAGCAGTCAGGTGTGGTATATAACACAATGTACAGAGCAGTCAGGTGTAGTATATAACACAAGGTACAGAGCAGTCAGGTGTAGTATATAACACAAGGTACAGAGCAGTCAGGTGTAGTATATAACACAAGGTACAGAGCAGTCAGGTGTAGTATATAACACAAGGTACAGAGCAGTCAGGTGTAGTATATAACACAAGGTACAGAGCAGTCAGGTGTGGTATATAACACAAGGTACAGAGCAGTCAGGTGTAGTATATAACACAAGGTACAGAGCAGTCAGGTGTGGTATATAACACAAGGTACAGAGCAGTCAGGTGTAGTATATAACACAAGGTACAGAGCAGTCAGGTGTGGTATATAACACAAGGTACAGAGCAGTCAGGTGTAGTATATAACACAAGGTACAGAGCAGTCAGGTGTGGTATATAACACAAGGTACAGTGCAATCAGGTGTAGTATATAACACAAGGTAGAGAGCAGTCAGGTGTAGTATATAACAAAAGGTACAGAGCAGTCAGGTGTGGTATATAACACAAGGTACAGAGCAGTCAGGTGTAGTATATAACATAAGGTAGAGAGCAGTCAGGTGTAGTATATAAGACAAGGTACAGAGCAGTCAGGTGTAGTATATAAGACAAGGTACAGAGCAGTCAGGTGTGGTATATAACACAATGTACAGAGCAGTAAGGTGTGGTATATAACACAAGATACAGAGTAGTCAGGTGTGGTATATAACACAAGGTACAGAGCAGTCAGGTGTGGTATATAACACAAGGTACAGAGCAGTCAGGTGTGGTATATAACACAATGTACAGAGCAGTCAGATGTGGTATATAACACAAGGTACAGAGTAGTCAGGGGTGGTATTTAACACAAGGTACAGAGCAGTCATGGGTGGTATATAACACAAGGTACAGAGCAGTCAGGGGTGGTATATAACACGAGGTACAGAGCAGTCAGGGGTGGTATATAACACAAGGTACAGAGCAGTCAGGGGTGGTATATAACACAAGGTACAGAGCAGTCAGGGGTGGCATATAACACAAGGTACAGAGCAGTCAGGTGTGGTATATAACACAAGGTACAGAGCAGTCAGGTGGGGTATATAACACAAGGTACAGAGCAGTCAGGTGTAGTACATAACACAAGTTACAGAGCAGTCAGGGGTGGTATATAACACAAGGTACAGATCAGTCAGGGGTGGTATATAACAGAAGGTACAGAGCAGTCAGGGGTGATATGTAACACAAGGTACAGAGCAGTCAGGGGTGGTATATAACACAAGGTACAGAGCAGTCAGGGGTGGTATATAACACAAGGTACAGAGCAGTCAGGGGTGGCATATAACACAAGGTACAGAGCAGTCAGGTGTGGTATATAACGGAAGGTACAGAGCAATCAGGTGTAGAACATAACACAAGGTACAGAGCAGTCAGGTGTAGAACACAACACAAGGTACAGAGCAGTCAGGTGTAGAACACAACACAAGGTACAGAGCAGTCAGGTGTAGTACATAACACAAGGTACAGAGCAGTCAGGTGTAGTATATAAGACAAGGTACAGAGCAGTCAGCTGTAGTATATAACACAAGGTACAGAGCAGTCAGGTGTAGTATATAACACAAGGTACAGAGCAGTCAGGTGTGGTATATAACACAAGGTAGAGAGCAGTCAGGTGTAGTATATAACACAAGGTAGAGAGCAGTCAGGTGTAGTATATAACAACAGGTACAGAGCAGTCAGGTGTGGTATATAACAAAAGGTACAGAGCAGTCAAGTGTAGTATATAACATAAAATAGAGAGCAGTCAGGTGTAGTATAAAACACAAGGTACAGAGCAGTCAGGTGTGGTATATAACACAAGGTACAGAGCAGTCAGGTGTAGTATATAACACAAGGAACAGAGCAGTCAGGTGTGGTATATAACACAAGGTACAGAGCAGTCAGGTGTAGTATATAACACAAGGTACAGAGCAGTCAGGTGTAGTATATAACACAAGGCACAGAGCAGTCAGTTGTGGTATATAAGACAAGGTACAGAGCAGTCAGGTGTGGTATATAAGACAAGGTACAGAGCAGTCAGGTGTGGTATATAACACAAGGTACAGAGGAGTCAGGTGTGGTATATAACAGAAGGTACAGAGCAGTCAGGTGTAGTATATAACACAAGGTAAAGAGCAGTCAGGTGTAGTATATAACACAAGGTACAGAGCAGTCAGGTTTAGTATATAAGACAAGGTACAGAGCAGACAGGTGTTGTATATAACACAAGGTACAGAGGAGGCAGGTGTGGTATATAACACAAGGTACAGAGCAGTCAGCTGTAGTATATAACACAAGGTACAGAGCAGTCAGGTGTAGTATATAACACAAGGTACAGAGCAGTCAGGTGTGGTATATAACACAAGGTACAGAGGAGTCAGGTGTAGTATATAACACAAGGTAGAGAGCAGTCAGGTGTAGTATATAACACAAGGTACAGAGCAGTCAGGTGTGGTATATAACACAAGGTACAGAACAGTCAGGTGTAGTATATAACATACGGTAGAGAGCAGTCAGGTGTAGTATATAACACAAGGTACAGAGCAGTCAGGTGTGGTATATAACACAAGGTACAGAGGAGTCAGGTGTAGTATATAACACAAGGTACAGAGCAGTCAGGTGTGGTATATAACACAAGGTACAGAGCAGTCAGGTGTGGTACATAACGCAAGGTACAGAGCAGTCAGGTGTAGTATATAACACAAGGTAGAGAGCAGTCAGGTGTAGTAAATAACAAAAGGTACAGAGCAGTCAGGTGTGGTATATAACACCAGGTACAGAGCAGTCAGGTGTAGTATATAACATAAGGTAGAGAGCAGTCAGGTGTGGTATATAACACAAGGTACAGAACAGTCAGGGGTAGTATATAACATAAGGTACAGTGCAATCAGGTGTAGTATATAACACAAGGTAGAGAGCAGTCAGGTGTAGTATATAACAAAAGGTACAGAGCAGTCAGGTGTGGTATATAACACAAGGTACAGAGCAGTCAGGTGTAGTATATAACATAAGGTAGAGAGCAGTCAGGTGTAGTATATAAGACAAGGTACAGAGCAGTCAGGTGTAGTATATAAGACAAGGTACAGAGCAGTCAGGTGTGGTATATAACACAATGTACAGAGCAGTCAGGTGTAGTATATAACACAAGGTACAGAGCAGTCAGGTGTAGTATATAACACAAGGTACAGAGCAGTCAGGTGTAGTATATAACACAAGGTACAGAGCAGTCAGGTGTAGTATATAACACAAGGTACAGAGCAGTCAGGTGTAGTATATAAGACAAGGTACAGAGCAGTCAGGTGTGGTATATAACACAATGTACAGAGCAGTCAGGTGTAGTATATAACACAAGGTACAGAGCAGTCAGGTGTAGTATATAACACAAGGTACAGAGCAGTCAGGTGTAGTATATAATACAAGGTAGAGAGCAGTCAGGTGTAATATATAACACAAGGTACAGAGCAGTCAGGTGTGGTATATAACACAAGGTACAGAGCAGTCAGGTGTAGTATATAACACAAGGTACAGAGCAGTCAGGTGTAGTATATAACACAAGGTACAGAGCAGTCAGGTGTAGTATATAACACAAGGTACAGAGCAGTCAGGTGTGGTATATAACACAATGTACAGAGCAGTCAGGTGTAGTATATAACACAAGGTACAGAGCAGTCAGGTGTAGTATATAACACAAGGTACAGAGCAGTCAGGTGTAGTATATAACACAAGGTACAGAGCAGTCAGGTGTAGTATATAACATAAGGTAGAGAGCAGTCAGGTGTGGTATATAACACAAGGTACAGAGCAGTCAGGGGTAGTATATAACACAAGGTACAGTGCAATCAGGTGTAGTATATAACACAAGGTAGAGAGCAGTCAGGTGTAGTATATAACAAAAGGTACAGAGCAGTCAGGTGTGGTATATAACACAAGGTACAGAGCAGTCAGGTGTAGTATATAACATAAGGTAGAGAGCAGTCAGGTGTAGTATATAAGACAAGGTACAGAGCAGTCAGGTGTAGTATATAAGACAAGGTACAGAGCAGTCAGGTGTGGTATATAACACAAATGTACAGAGCTGTCAGGTGTAGTATATAACACAAGGTACAGAGCAGTCAGGTGTAGTATATAACACAAGGTACAGAGCAGTCAGGTGTAGTATATAACACAAGGTACAGAGCAGTCAGGTGTAGTATATAACACAAGGTACAGAGCAGTCAGGTGTAGTATATAAGACAAGGTACAGAGCAGTCAGGTGTGGTATATAACACAATGTACAGAGCAGTCAGGTGTAGTATATAACACAAGGTACAGAGCAGTCAGGTGTAGTATATAACACAAGGTACAGAGCAGTCAGGTGTAGTATATAATACAAGGTAGAGAGCAGTCAGGTGTAATATATAACACAAGGTACAGAGCAGTCAGGTGTGGTATATAACACAAGGTACAGAGCAGTCAGGTGTAGTATATAACACAAGGTACAGAGCAGTCAGGTGTAGTATATAACACAAGGTACAGAGCAGTCAGGTGTAGTATATAAGACAAGGTACAGAGCAGTCAGGTGTGGTATTTAACACAATGTACAGAGCAGTCAGGTGTAGTATATAACACAAGGTACAGAGCAGTCAGGTGTAGTATATAACACAAGGTACAGAGCAGTCAGGTGTAGTATATAACACAAGGTACAGAGCAGTCAGGTGTAGTATATAATACAAGGTAGAGAGCAGTCAGGTGTAATATATAACACAAGGTACAGAGCAGTCAGGTGTGGTATATAACACAAGGTACAGAGCAGTCAGGTGTAGTATATAACATAAGGTACAGAGCATTCAGGTGTGGTATATAACACAAGGTACAGAGCAGTCAGGTGTAGTATATAACACAAGGTAGAGAGCAGTCAGGTGTAGTATATAACACAAGGTACAGAGCAGTCAGGTGCAGTATATAACACAAGGTACAGAGCAGTCAGGTGTGGTATATAACACAAGGTACAGAGCAGTCAGGGGTAGTATATAACACAAGGTACAGTGCAATCAGGTGTAGTATATAACACAAGGTAGAGAGCAGTCAGGTGTAGTATATAACAAAAGGTACAGAGCAGTCAGGTGTGGTATATAACACAAGGTACAGAGCAGTCAGGTGTAGTATATAACATAAGGTAGAGAGCAGTCAGGTGTAGTATATAAGACAAGGTACAGAGCAGTCAGGTGTAGTATATAAGACAAGGTACAGAGCAGTCAGGTGTGGTATATAACACAATGTACAGAGCAGTAAGGTGTGGTATATAACACAAGATACAGAGTAGTCAGGTGTGGTATATAACACAAGGTACAGAGCAGTCAGGTGTGGTATATAACACAAGGTACAGAGCAGTCAGGTGTGGTATATAACACAATGTACAGAGCAGTCAGATGTGGTATATAACACAAGGTACAGAGTAGTCAGGGTGGTTATTTAACACAAGGTACAGAGCAGTCATGGGTGGTATATAACACAAGGTACAGAGCAGTCAGGGGTATATAACACAGGTACAGAGCAGTCAGGGGTGGTATATAACAGGTAGAGAGCAGTCAGGTGGTATATAACACAAGGTACAGAGCAGTCAGGTGGTATATAACACAAGGTACAGAGCAGTCAGGGGTGGCATATAACACAAGGTACAGAGCAGTCAGGTGTGGTATATAACACAAGGTACAGAGCAGTCAGGTGGTATATAACACAAGGTACAGAGCAGTCAGGTGGTATATAACACAAGTTACAGAGCAGTCAGGGTGGTATATAACACAAGGTACAGAGCAGTCACGGGTGGTATATAACACAAGGTACAGAGCAGTCAGGGGTGGCATATAACACAAGGTACAGAGCAGTCAGGTGTGGTATATAACGGAAGGTACAGAGCAATCAGGTGTAGAACATAACACAAGGTACAGAGCAGTCAGGTGTAGAACACAACACAAGGTACAGAGCAGTCAGGTGTAGAACATAACACAAGGTACAGAACTGTCAGGTGTAGTACATAACACAAGGTACAGAGCAGTCAGGTGTAGTATATAAGACAAGGTACAGAGCAGTCAGCTGTAGTATATAACACAAGGTACAGAGCAGTCAGGTGTAGTATATAACACAAGGTACAGAGCAGTCAGGTGTGGTATATAACACAAGGTAGAGAGCAGTCAGGTGTAGTATATAACACAAGGTAGAGAGCAGTCAGGTGTAGTATATAACAACAGGTACAGAGCAGTCAGGTGTGGTATATAACAAAAGGTACAGAGCAGTCAAGTGTAGTATATAACATAAAATAGAGAGCAGTCAGGTGTAGTATATAACACAAGGTACAGAGCAGTCAGGTGTGGTATATAACACAAGGTACAGAGCAGTCAGGTGTAGTATATAACACAAGGAACAGAGCAGTCAGGTGTGGTATATAACACAAGGTACAGAGCAGTCAGGTGTAGTATATAACACAAGGTACAGAGCAGTCAGGTGTAGTATATAACACAAGGCACAGAGCAGTCAGTTGCGGTATATAAGACAAGGTACAGAGCAGTCAGGTGTGGTATATAAGACAAGGTACAGAGCAGTCAGGTGTGGTATATAACACAAGGTACAGAGGAGTCAGGTGTGGTATATAACAGAAGGTACAGAGCAGTCAGGTGTAGTATATAACACAAGGTAAAGAGCAGTCAGGTGTAGTATATAACACAAGGTACAGAGCAGTCAGGTTTAGTATATAAGACAAGGTACAGAGCAGACAGGTGTTGTATATAACACAAGGTACAGAGGAGGCAGGTGTGGTATATAACACAAGGTACAGAGCAGTCAGCTGTAGTATATAACACAAGGTACAGAGCAGTCAGGTGTAGTATATAACACAAGGTACAGAGCAGTCAGGTGTGGTATATAACACAAGGTACAGAGGAGTCAGGTGTAGTATATAACACAAGGTAGAGAGCAGTCAGGTGTAGTATATAACACAAGGTACAGAGCAGTCAGGTGTGGTATATAACACAAGGTACAGAACAGTCAGGTGTAGTATATAACATACGGTAGAGAGCAGTCAGGTGTAGTATATAACACAAGGTACAGAGCAGTCAGGTGTGGTATATAACACAAGGTACAGAGGAGTCAGGTGTAGTATATAACACAAGGTACAGAGCAGTCAGGTGTGGTATATAACACAAGGTACAGAGCAGTCAGGTGTGGTACATAACGCAAGGTACAGAGCAGTCAGGTGTAGTATATAACACAAGGTAGAGAGCAGTCAGGTGTAGTAAATAACAAAAGGTACAGAGCAGTCAGGTGTGGTATATAACACCAGGTACAGAGCAGTCAGGTGTAGTATATAACATAAGGTAGAGAGCAGTCAGGTGTAGTATATAAGACAAGGTAAAGAGCAGTCAGGTGTAGTATATAAGACAAGGTACAGAGCAGTCAGGTGTGGTATATAACACAATGTACAGAGCAGTCAGGTGTAGTATATAACACAAGGTACAGAGCAGTCAGGTGTAGTATATAATGCAAGGTAGAGAACAGTCAGGTGTAATATATAACACAAGGTACAGAGCAGTCAGGTGTTGTATATAACACAAGGTACAGAGCAGTCAGGTGTAGTATATAACATAAGGTACAGAGCAGTCAGGTGTGGTATATAACACAAGGTACAGAGCAGTCAGGTGTAGTATATAACACAAGGTAGAGAGCAGTCAGGTGTAGTATATAACACAAGGTACAGAGCAGTCAGCTGTAGTATATAACACAAGGTACAGAGCAGTCAGGTGTGGTATATAACACAAGGTACAGAGCAGTCAGGTGTAGTATATAACACAAGGTACAGAGCAGTCAGGTGTGGTATATAACACAAGGTACAGAGCAGTGAGGTGTGGTATATAACACAAGGTACAGAGTAGTCAGGGGTGATATATAACACAAGGTACAGAGCAGTCATGGGTGGTATATAACACAAGGTACAGAGCAGTCAGGGGTGGTATATAACACAAGGTACAGAGCAGTCAGGGGTGGTATATAACACAAGGTACAGAGCAGTCAGGGGTGGCATATAACACAAGGTACAGAGCAGTCAGGTGTGGTATATAACACAAGGTACAGAGCAGTCAGGTGGGGTATATAACACAAGGTACACAGCAGTCAGGTGTAGTACATAACACAAGTTACAGAGCAGTCAGGGGTGGTATATAACAGAAGGTACAGAGCAGTCAGGGGTGATATATAACACAAGGTACAGAGCAGTCAGGGGTGGTATATAACACAAGGTACAGAGCAGTCAGGGGTGGCATATAACACAAGGTACAGAGCAGTCAGGTGTGGTATATAACGGAAGGTACAGAGCAATCAGGTGTAGAACATAACACAAGGTACAGAGCAGTCAGGTGTAGAACACAACACAAGGTACAGAGCAGTCAGGTGTAGAACATAACACAAGGTACAGAACTGTCAGGTGTAGTACATAACACAAGGTACAGAGCAGTCAGGTGTAGTATATAAGACAAGGTACAGAGCAGTCAGCTGTAGTATATAACACAAGGTACAGAGCAGTCAGGTGTAGTATATAACACAAGGTACAGAGCAGTCAGGTGTGGTATATAACACAAGGTAGAGAGCAGTCAGGTGTAGTATATAACACAAGGTAGAGAACAGTCAGGTGTAGTATATAACAACAGGTACAGAGCAGTCAGGTGTGGTATATAACAAAAGGTACAGAGCAGTCAAGTGTAGTATATAACATAAGGTAGAGAGCAGTCAGGTGTAGTATATAACACAAGGTACAGAGCAGTCAGGTGTGGTATATAACACAAGGTACAGAGCAGTCAGGTGTAGTATATAACACAAGGAACAGAGCAGTCAGGTGTGGTATATAACACAAGGTACAGAGCAGTCAGGTGTAGTATATAACACAAGGTACAGAGCAGTCAGGTGTGGTATATAAGACAAGGTACAGAGCAGTCAGGTGTGGTATATAACACAAGGTACAGAGGAGTCAGGTGTGGTATATAACAGAAGGTACAGAGCAGTCAGGTGTAGTATATAACACAAGGTAAAGAGCAGTCAGGTGTAGCATATAACACAAGGTACAGAGCAGTCAGGTGTAGTATATAAGACAAGGTACAGAGCAGTCAGGTGTGGTATATAACACAAGGTACAGAGGAGGCAGGTGTGGTATATAACACAAGGTACAGAGCAGTCAGGTGTAGTATATAACACAAGGTACAGAGCAGTCAGGTGTGGTATATCACACAAGGTACAGAGGAGTCAGGTGTAGTATATAACACAAGGTAGAGAGCAGTCAGGTGTAGTATATAACACAAGGTACAGAGCAGTCAGGTGTGGTATATAACACAAGGTACAGAACAGTCAGGTGTAGTATATAACATAAGGTAGAGAGCAGTCAGGTGTAGTATATAACACAAGGTACAGAGCAGTCAGGTGTGGTATATAACACAAGGTACAGAGCAGTCAGGTGTAGTATATAACACAAGGTACAGAGCAGTCAGGTGTGGTATATAACACAAGGTACAGAGCAGTCAGGTGTGGTACATAACGCAAGGTACAGAGCAGTCAGGTGTAGTATATAACACAAGGTACAGAGCAGTCAGGGGTAGGATATAACAAAAGGTACAGTGCAGTCAGGTGTAGTATATAACACAAGGTAGAGAGCAGTCAGGTGTAGTATATAACAAAAGGTACAGAGCAGTCAGGTGTGGTATATAACACAAGGTACAGAGCAGTCAGGTGTAGTATATAACATAAGGTACAGAGCAGTCAGGTGTAGAATATAACACAAGGTAGAGAGCAGTCAGGTGTAGTATATAACACAAGGTACAGAGCAGTCAGGTGTAGAATATAACACAAGGTAGAGAGCAGTCAGGTGTAGTATATAACACAAGGTACAGAGCAGTCAGCTGTAGTATATAACACAAGGTACAGAGCAGTCAGGAGTGGTATATAACACAAGGTACAGAGCAGTCAGGTGTAGTATACAACACAAGGTACAGAGCAGTCAGATGTAGTATATAACAGAAGGTACAGGGCAGTCATGTGTGGTATATAACACAAGGTACAGAGCAGTCAGGTGTAGTATATAACACAAGGTACAGAGCAGTCAGGTGTGGTATATAACACAAGGTACAGAGCAGTGAGGTGTGGTATATAACACAAGGTACAGAGCAGTCAGGTGAGGTATATAACACAAGGTCTACAGCAGTCAGTTGTGGTATATAACACAAGGTACAGAGCAGTCAGGTGTAGTATATAACAAAAGATAGAGAGCAGTCAGGTGTAGTATATAACACATGGTACAGAGCAGTCAGGTGTAGTATATAAGACAAGGTACAGAGCAGTCAGGTGTAGTAATTAACACAAGGTACAGGGCAGTCAGGTGTGGTATATAACACAAGGTAGAGAGCAGTCAGGTGTGGTATATAACACAAGGTAGAGAGCAGTCGGGTGTGGTATATAACACAAGGTACAGAGCAGTCAGGTGTGGTATATAACACTAGGTACAGAGCAGTCCGGTGTAGTATATAACACAAGGTACAGAGCAGTCAGGTGTAGAATATAACACAAGGTACAGAGCAGTCAGGTGTAGTATATAACACAAGGTACAGAGCAGTAAGGTGTGGTATATAACACAAGGTACAGAGCAGTCAGGTGTAGTATATAACACAATGTACAGAGCAGTCAGGTGTAGTATATAACACAAGGTACAGAGCAGTCAGGTGTAGTATATAACACAAGGTACAGAGCAGTCATGTGTGGTATATAATACAAGGTACAGAGCAGTCAGGTGTGGTATATAACACAAGGTACAGAGCAGTCAGGTGTAGTATATAAGACAAGGTACAGAGCAGTCAGGTGTAGTATATAAGACAAGGTACAGAGCAGTCAGGTGTAGTATATAACACAAGGTACAGAGCAGTCAGGTATAGTATATAACACAAGGTAGAGTGCAGTCAGGTGTAGTATATAACAAAAGGTACAGAGCAGTCCTGAGTAGTATATAACACAAGGTACAGAGCAGTCAGGTGTGGTATATAACACAAGGTACAGAGCAGTCAGGTGTGGTATATAACACAAGGTACAGAGCAGTCAGGTGTAGTATATAAGACAAGGTACAGAGCAGTCAGGTGTAGTATATAAGACAAGGTAAAGAGCAGTCAGGTGTGGTATATAACACAATGTACAGAGCAGTCAGGTGTAGTATATAACACAAGGTACAGAGCAGTCAGGTGTAGTATATAACACAAGGTACAGAGCAGTCAGGTGTAGTATATAACACAAGGTACAGAGCAGTCAGGTGTAGTATATAATACAAGCTAGAGAGCAGTCAGGTGTAATATATAACACAAGGTACAGAGCAGTCAGGTGTGGTATATAACACAAGGTACAGAGCAGTCAGGTGTAGTATATACCATAAGGTACAGAGCAGTCAGGTGTGGTATATAACACAAGGTACAGAGCAGTCAGGTGTAGTATATAACACAAGGTAGAGAGCAGTCAGGTGTGGTATATAACACAAGGTACAGAGCAGTCAGCTGTAGTATATAACACAAGGTACAGAGCAGTCAGGTGTGGTATATAACACAAGGTACAGAGCAGTCAGGTGTAGTATACAACACAAGGTACAGAGCAGTCAGATGTAGTATATAACAGAAGGTACAGGGCAGTCAGGTGTGGTATATAACACAAGGTACAGAGCAGTCAGGTGTAGTATATAACACAAGGTACAGAGCAGTCAGGTGTAGTATATAACAAAAGATAGAGAGCAGTCAGGTGTAGTATATAACACACGGTACAGAGCAGTCAGGTGTAGTATATAAGACAAGATACAGAGCAGTCAGGTGTAGTATATAACACAAGGTACAGGGCAGTCAGGTGTGGTATATAACACCAGGTAGAGAGCAGTCAGGTGTGGTATATAACACAAGGTAGAGAGCAGTCAGGTGTGGTATATAACACAAGGTACAGAGCAGTCAGGTGTGGTATATAACACTAGGTACAGAGCAGTCAGGTGTAGTATATAACACAAGGTACAGAGCAGTCAGGTGTAGTATATAACACAATGTACAGAGCAGTCAGGTGTAGTATATAACACAAGGTACAGAGCAGTCAGGTGTGGTATATAACACAAGGTACAGAGCAGTCAGGTATAGTATATAACACAAGGTAGAGCGCAGTCAGGTGTAGTATATAACAAAAGGTACAGAGCAGTCCGGAGTAGTATATAACACAAGGTACAGAGCAGTCAGGTGTGGTATATAACACAAGGTACAGAGCAGTCAGGTGTGGTATATAACACAAGGTACAGAGCAGTCAGGTCTGGTATATAACACAAGGTATAGAGCAGTAAGGTGTGGTATATAACGCAAGATACAGAGTAGTCAGGTGTGGTATATAACACAAGGTACAGAGCAGTCAGGTGTGGTATATAACACAAGGTACAGAGCAGTCTGGTGTGGTATATAACACAAGGTACAGAGTTGTCAGGGGTGGTATATAACACAAGGTACAGAGCAGTCAGGGGTGGTATATAACACGAGGTACAGAGCAGTCAGGGGTGGTATATAACACGAGGTACAGAGCAGTCAGGTGTGGTATATAACACAAGGTACAGAGCAGTCAGGTGTGGTATATAACACAAGGTACAGAGCAGTTAGGTGTAGTACATAACACAAGTTACAGAGCAGTCAGGGGTGGTATATAACACAAGGTACTGAGCAGTCAGGGGTGGTATATAACACAAGGTACAGAGCAGTCAGGGGTGGTATATAACACAAGGTACAGAGCAGTCAGGGGTGGTATATAACACAAGGTACAGAGCAGTCAGGGGTGGAATATAACACAAGGTACAGAGCAGTCAGGTGTGGTATATAACAGAAGGTACAGAGCAATTAGGTGTAGAACATAACACAAGGTACAGAGCAGTCAGGTGTAGAACACAACACAAGGTACAGAGCAGTCAGGTGTAGAACATAACACAAGGTACAGAGCAGTCAGGTGTAGTACATAACACAAGGTACAGAGCAGTCAGGTGTAGTACATAACACAAGGTACAGAGCAGTCAGGTGTAGTACATAACACTAGGTACAGAGCAGTCAGGTGTAGTACATAACACAAGGTACAAAGCAGTCAAGTGTAGTATATAACACAAGGTACAGAGAAGTCAGGTGTGGTGTATAACACAAGGTACAGAGCAGTCAGGTGTGGTATATAACACAAGGTACAGATCAGTCAGGTGTGGTATATAACACAAGGTACAGAGCAGTCAGGGCTGGTATATAACACATGGTACTGAGCAGTCAGGGGTAGTATATAACACAAGGTACAGAGCAGTCAGGGGAGGTATATAACACAAGGTACAGAGCAGTCAGGGGTGGTATATAACACAAGGTACAGAGCAGTCAGGGGTGGTATATAACACAAGGTACAGAGCAGTCAGGTGTAGTATATAACACAAGGTACAGAGCAGTCAAATGTGGTATATAACACAAGGTACAGAACAATCAGTTGTAGAACATACCACAAGGTACAGAGCAGTCAGGTGTAGAACATAACACAAGCTACAGAGCAGTCAGGTGTAGAACATAACACAAGGTACAGAGCAGTGAGATGTAGTACATAACACGAGGTACAGAGCAGTCAGGTGTAGTACATAACACAAGGTACAGAGCAGTCAGGTGTAGTACATAACACAAGGTACAGAGCAGTCAGGTGTAGTATATAACACAAGGTACAGAGCAGTCAGGGGTAGTATATAACTCAAGGTACAGTGCAGTCAGGTGTGGTATATAACACAAGGTACAGAGCAGTCAGGTGTGGTATATAACACAAGGTACAGAGCAGTCATGTGTGGTATATAACACAAGGTACAGAGCAGTCAGGTGTGGTAAATAACACAAGGTACAGAGCAGTCAGGTGTGATATATAACACAAGGTTCAGAGCAGTCAGGTGTGGTATATAACACAAGTTACAGAGCAGTCAGGTGTGGTATATAACACAAGGTACAGAGCAGTCAGGTGTGGTATATAACACAAGGTACAGAGCAGTCAGGTGTGGTCTATAACACAAGGTACAGAGCAGTCAGGTGTGGTATATAACACAGGGTACAGAGCAGTCAGGTGTGGTATATAACACAAGGAACAGAGCAGTCAGGTGTAGTATATAACACAAGGTACAGAGCAGTCAGGTGTGGTATATAACACAGGTACAGAGCAGTCAGTGGTGGTATATAACACAAGGTACAGAGCAGTCAGGGGTGGTATATAACACCAGGTACAGAGCAGTCAGGTGTGGTACATAACACAAGGTACAGAACAGTCAGGTGTAGAACATACGACAAGGTACAGAGCAGTCAGGTGTAGAACATAACACAAGGTACAGAGCAGTCAGGTGTAGAACATAACACAAGGTACAGAGCAGTCAGGTGTAGTACATAACACAAGGTAGGTACAGAGCAGTCAGGTGTAGTATATAACACAAGGTACAGAGCAGTCAGGTGTGGTATATAACACAAGGTACAGAGCAGTCAGGTGTGGTATATAACACAAGGTACAGAGCAGTCATGTGTGGTATATAACACAAGGTACAGAGCAGTCAGGTGTGATATATAACACAAGGTTCAGAGCAGTCAGGTGTGGTATATAACACAAGTTACAGAGCAGTCAGGTGTGGTATATAACACAAGGTACAGAGCAGTCAGGTGTGGTATATAACACAAGGTACAGAGCAGTCAGGTGTGGTATATAACACAAGGTACAGAGCAGTCAGGTGTGGTATATAACACAGGGTACAGAGCAGTCAGGTGTGGTATATAACACAAGGAACAGAGCAGTCAGGTGTAGTATATAACACAAGGTACAGAGCAGTCAGGTGTGGTATATAACACAAGGTACAGAGCAGTGAGGTGTAGTATATAACACAAGGTACAGAGCAGTCAGCTGTAGTATATAACACAAGGTACAGAGCAGTCAGGTGTGGTATATAACACAAGGTACAGAGCAGTGAGGTGTAGTATATAACACAAGGTACAGAGCAGTCAGCTGTAGTATATAACACAAGGTACAGAGCAGTCAGGTGTGGTATATAACACAAGGTACAGAGCAGTCAGGTGTGGTCTGTAACACAAGGTACAGAGCAGTCAGGTGTGGTATATAACACAGGGTACAGAGCAGTCAGGTGTGGTATATAACACAAGGAACAGAGCAGTCAGGTGTAGTATATAACACAAGGTACAGAGCAGTCAGGTGTGGTATATAACACAGGTACAGAGCAGTCAGTGGTGGTATATAACACAAGGTACAGAGCAGTCAGGGGTGGTATATAACACAAGGTACAGAGCAGTCAGGGGTGGTATATAACACAAGGTACAGAGCAGTCAGGTGTAGTATATAACACAAGGTACAGAGCAGTCAGGTGTGGTACATAACACAAGGTACAGAACAGTCAGGTGTAGAACATACGACAAGGTACAGAGCAGTCAGGTGTAGAACATAACACAAGGTACAGAGCAGTCAGGTGTAGAACATAACACAAGGTACAGAGCAGTCAGGTGTAGTACATAACACGAGGTACAGAGCAGTCAGGTGTAGTACATAACACAAGGTAGGTACAGAGCAGTCAGGTGTAGTATATAACACAAGGTACAGAGCAGTCAGGTGTGGTATATAACACAAGGTACAGAGCAGTCAGGTGTGGTATATAACACAAGGTACAGAGCAGTCATGTGTGGTATATAACACAAGGTACAGAGCAGCCAGCTGTGGTAAATAACACAAGGTACAGAGCAGTCAGGTGTGATATATAACACAAGGTTCAGAGCAGTCAGGTGTGGTATATAACACAAGTTACAGAGCAGTCAGGTGTGGTATATAACACAAGGTACAGAGCAGTCAGGTGTGGTATATAACACAAGGTACAGAGCAGTCAGCTGTGGTATATAACACAAGGTACAGAGCAGTCAGGTGTGGTATATAACACAGGGTACAGAGCAGTCAGGTGTGGTATATAACACAAGGAACAGAGCTGTCAGGTGTAGTATATAACACAAGGTACAGAGCAGTGAGGTGTAGTATATAACACAAGGTACAGAGCAGTCAGCTGTAGTATATAACACAAGGTACAGAGCAGTCAGGTGTGGTATATAACACAAGGTACAGAGCAGTGAGGTGTAGTATATAACACAAGGTACAGAGCAGTCAGCTGTAGTATATAACACAAGGTACAGAGCAGTCAGGTGTGGTATATAACACAATGTACAGAGCAGTGAGGTGTAGTATATATCACAAGGTACAGAGCAGTGAGGTGTATTATATAAGACAAGGTACAGAGCAGCCAGGTGTAGTATATAACACAAGGTACAGAGCAGTCAGGTGTGGTATATAACACAAGGTACAGAGCAGTGAGGTGTGGTATATAACACAAGGTACAGAGCAGTGAGGTGTTGTATATAACACAAGGTACGGAGTAGTCAGGTGTGGTATATAACACAAGGTACGGAGCAGTCAGGTGTAGTATATAACACAAGGTACGGAGCAGTCAGGTGTGGTATATAACACAAGGTATGGAGTAGTCAGGTGTGTTATATAACACAAGATGCAGAGCAGTCAGGTGTAGTATATAACATAAGGTACAGAGCAGTCAGGTGTGGTATATAACACAAGGTACAGAGCAGTCAGGTGTGGTATATAACACAAGGTACAGAGCAGTCAGGTGTGGTATATAACACAAGGTACAGAGCAGTCAGGTGTGGTATATAACACAAGGTACAGAGCAGTCAGGTGTGGTATATAACACAAGGTAGAGAGCAGTCAGGTGTGGTATATAACACAAGGTACAGAGCAGTCAGGGGTGGTATATAACACAAGGTACAGAGCAGTCAGGTGTAGTATATAACACAAGGTACAGAGCAGTCAGGTGTGGTACATAACACAAGGTACAGAACAGTCAGGTGTAGAACATACGACAAGGTACAGAGCAGTCAGGTGTAGAACATAACACAAGGTACAGAGCAGTCAGGTGTAGAACATAACACAAGGTACAGAGCAGTCAGGTGTAGTACATAACACGAGGTGCAGAGCAGTCAGGTGTAGTACATAACACAAGGTAGGTACAGAGCAGTCAGGTGTAGTATATAACACAAGGTACAGAGCAGTCAGGTGTGGTATATAACACAAGGTACAGAGCAGTCAGGTGTGGTATATAACACAAGGTACAGAGCAGTCATGTGTGGTATATAACACAAGGTACAGAGCAGCCAGGTGTGGTAAATAACACAAGGTACAGAGCAGTCAGGTGTGATATATAACACAAGGTTCAGAGCAGTCAGGTGTGGTATATAACACAAGTTACAGAGCAGTCAGGTGTGGTATATAACACAAGGTACAGAGCAGTCAGGTGTGGTATATAACACAAGGTACAGAGCAGTCAGGTGTGGTATATAACACAAGGTACAGAGCAGTCAGGTGTGGTATATAACACAAGGTACAGAGCAGTCAGGTGTGGTATATAACACAAGGAACAGAGCAGTCAGGTGTAGTATATAACACAAGGTACAGAGCAGTCAGGTGTGGTATATAACACAAGGTACAGAGCAGTGAGGTGTAGTATATAACACAAGGTACAGAGCAGTCAGCTGTAGTATATAACACAAGGTACAGAGCAGTCAGGTGTGGTATATAACACAAGGTACAGAGCAGTGAGGTGTAGTATATAACACAAGGTACAGAGCAGTCAGCTGTAGTATATAACACAAGGTACAGAGCAGTCAGGTGTGGTATATAACACAAGGTACAGAGCAGTCAGGTGTGGTCTATAACACAAGGTACAGAGCAGTCAGGTGTGGTATATAACACAGGGTACAGAGCAGTCAGGTGTGGTATATAACACAAGGAACAGAGCAGTCAGGTGTAGTATATAACACAAGGTACAGAGCAGTCAGGTGTGGTATATAACACAGGTACAGAGCAGTCAGTGGTGGTATATAACACAAGGTACAGAGCAGTCAGGGGTGGTATATAACACAAGGTACAGAGCAGTCAGGGGTGGTATATAACACAAGGTACAGAGCAGTCAGGTGTAGTATATAACACAAGGTACAGAGCAGTCAGGTGTGGTACATAACACAAGGTACAGAACAGTCAGGTGTAGAACATATGACAAGGTACAGATCAGTCAGGTGTAGAACATAACACAAGGTACAGAGCAGTCAGGTGTAGAACATAACACAAGGTACAGAGCAGTCAGGTGTAGTACATAACACGAGGTACAGAGCAGTCAGGTGTAGTACATAACACAAGGTAGGTACAGAGCAGTCAGGTGTAGTATATAACACAAGGTACAGAGCAGTCAGGTGTGGTATATAACACAAGGTACAGAGCAGTCAGGTGTGGTATATAACACAAGGTACAGAGCAGTCATGTGTGGTATATAACACAAGGTACAGAGCAGCCAGGTGTGGTAAATAACACAAGGTACAGAGCAGTCAGGTGTGATATATAACACAAGGTTCAGAGCAGTCAGGTGTGGTATATAACACAAGTTACAGAGCAGTCAGGTGTGGTATATAACACAAGGTACAGAGCAGTCAGGTGTGGTATATAACACAAGGTACAGAGCAGTCAGCTGTGGTATATAACACAAGGTACAGAGCAGTCAGGTGTGGTATATAACACAGGGTACAGAGCAGTCAGGTGTGGTATATAACACAAGGAACAGAGCTGTCAGGTGTGGTATATAACACAAGGTACAGAGCAGTCAGGTGTGGTATATAACACAAGGTACAGAGCAGTGAGGTGTAGTATATAACACAAGGTTCAGAGCAGTCAGGTTTGGTATATAACACAAGTTACAGAGCAGTCAGGTGTGGTATATAACACAAGGTACAGAGCAGTCAGGTGTGGTATATAACACAAGGTACAGAGCAGTCAGCTGTGGTATATAACACAAGGTACAGAGCAGTCAGGTGTGGTATATAACACAAGGTACAGAGCAGTGAGGTGTAGTATATAACACAAGGTACAGAGCAGTCAGCTGTAGTATATAACACAAGGTACAGAGCAGTCAGGTGTGGTATATAACACAATGTACAGAGCAGTGAGGTGTAGTATATATCACAAGGTACAGAGCAGTGAGGTGTATTATATAAGACAAGGTACAGAGCAGCCAGGTGTAGTATATAACACAAGGTACAGAGCAGTCAGGTGTGGTATATAACACAAGGTACAGAGCAGTGAGGTGTGGTATATAACACAAGGTACAGAGCAGTGAGGTGTTGTATATAACACAAGGTACGGAGTAGTCAGGTGTGGTATATAACACAAGGTACAGAGCAGTCAGGTGTAGTTTATAACACAAGGTACGGAGCAGTCAGGTGTGGTATATAACACAAGGTATGGAGTAGTCAGGTGTGTTATATAACACAAGATGCAGAGCAGTCAGGTGTAGTATATAACATAAGGTACAGAGCAGTCAGGTGTGGTATATAACACAAGGTACAGAGCAGTCAGGTGTGGCATATAACACAAGGTACAGAGCAGTCAGGTGTGGTATATAACACAAGGTACAGAGCAGTCAGGTGTGGTATATAACACAAGGTACAGAGCAGTCAGGTGTGGTATATAACACAAGGTACAGAGCAGTCAGGTGTGGTATATAACACAAGGTATAGAGCAGTCAGGTGTAGTATATAACACAAGGTACAGAGCAGTCAGGTGTGGTATATAACACAAGGTATAGAGCAGTCAGGTGTAGTATATAACACAAGGTACAGGGCAGTCAGGTGTAGTATATAACACAAGGTACAGGGCAGTCAGGTGTAGTATATAACACAAGGTACAGAGCAGTCAGGTGTAGTATATAACACAAGGATGCCAAAGAAGCTGAAAAGTAAGTTGTAGAAAACAGTGGTATGACCAGTGACCCTATTTGGAATAGGAAGGAAGGGCCCCCTAATCCAAAAGAAGAGAAATGTAATGAAAGTTGCATTCTAATTTTCACCTCGGATTTCAATACAATTAAAGCCATTATTAAGGAAAACTGGGCTATCTTCACTAACCGGCAAAATCATTCACACTGACTACCTGGACCTAGCCAAGGCATTTGACACTTTACCCCACTTTGGCATTGTTGACAAACTCAAGAGGTTAGGTACAAACCCGTATGTCACCTAGTGGATAGCTAACTTGCTCACAGACAGGACCCAGAAAGTTAGAATTTGGGAATCTACCTCTACAAAGAGGCCAGTCACAAGTGGAGTCCCTCAGGGATCAGTCCTTGGACCGTTCCTTTTTGGCATTTACTTCTCAGAAGCCAAGGCCAATGTCAGTGGTCTCTGGCTGACTAAATTTGCAGATGAGTGCAAATTAGGAGCTGTCATTGAATCCCACACTGACACAAATGTTCTCCAGAAGGCGCTGACACAGACAAGCAATTGGTGTCAGAACCATAGACTAAAACTAAATGCCAATAAATGCATAATAGTATCCTTTGGAAGTCATCCTTCCCTTTTAACTATCCTATTGACAACACACCCCTTAGATTTGACCCAGTAGTCAGGGACTTTGGGACCCCCATAGATAGTAATCTAGCCTTTGATCATCACATGTCTACAGTGGTGAGGAAATGATTCTATGTTGCACAACTTATAAACAAAAGTATGGAATCTAAGTCCAAAGAAGTCATTGTTCCACTGTATTCGGCATTCATCAGGCCTTTCATTGAGTACAGTGCCCCCTTTGGTATGTACCTAACCAGTCATATACAACAACTGGAATGTCCACAGAGGTTCCTCACTAAAAGAATACAGGGCATAAGTAATATGCCCTCTGCAGATTGCTTCAAGGCCCGATCCCTGTATTCTGTCTCCTACAGACTTTTGAGAGGAGATCTATGCCTACCATAACAAGGTATTGTCATACCCCACTCTGATGGACTTCTGCATATTCACAAAACAAGCAGTATGAGAATTACCCATTCAAAAGACTTAAAGCTTGACTGTGATATAAATAGGACCTGCTGGAGAGATAGGTATGCATCCCAGAGACTACCCAGTCTATGGAACAGGCTCCCCATCCATGTAAAGCAGAGTTCCTCCCTAATCCAATTCAACTGCATCTTGGACAGTTGGATCAGAAACTGGAAATTCATCCTTAGTTTTGCACCTGTGTGTCTAATGGACACAGGTAACCTGTGAATGGTTCATCTCCCAGGCCCATGCTTACACTTATCAAGGGTATCAGAATTTGTCAGAGATTCAGGATGCATGGCTAGGCTTAAAAAGGCCCTTGTGATCATTAGCCTAGTAAACACCTATGAACCTGTGAACAATCAGCAGCTTGTAGGGGGGGGGGGTTAGGAGATCGCTCTACTTTTGTATATAAAAAGAGCAGAAGGATATGTAGCTATGTGGAAAAAAAAATAAGGAACCCCCTGGATGACATCAGCACTAACATCTGGATGACATCAGCACTAACATCTGTGGGACCACAAACTGCACTTTGAATACTGTGACTCATTTGAGTGCTCCTATCTTAAAACGATGGTGAAACCTTCAGCAGGTGGTAACTATAATACTGAAAAAGTTGCATATAGGGCCATGTTTAATGACTGCCTTGCGTTTTATGTGGGTAAGAGTATGAATAAAGTGGAAAGGAGGATTTCAAGTCGTCTTTCTGACATCAGATGTAAATGCCAGAGGAACGCCTTATCCAAACACTTATTTGAACAACCCAGACATTCTGGTTTTAAATTTATCATTCTGCACTGTGTGCAGGTGAATAAGCTTGAAGGGACGACACGGTGTGTAGAAGAAAGAGATATGCTGGCAGTTGAAATTAAATGCATTCAGAAAACCAGGAATTAACTATTATTGTTCTATTAAGAGTGTATTGAATTTACATAAGCTGCCACACAATCTGTAAAGATTATTTTAGGGAATTTTTGAGGAATATTTTTATGTACTAAAAATATACTAAATAATAAAACAATGTGCAGAATGTGTATAAATGTATATATGTTTAGTTACTTTAACCTCAATTCTGCTTTGATTAGATTTATTGCATCATAACAGAGATTTAAACAGCAAATTCAAAACACACATTTGTTTCATGCCGCTATTACCATGTAGTATTGGTATAACTCCCCCATTTAATGCCGCTATTACCATGTAGTATTGGTATAACTCCCCCATTTAATGCCGCTATTACCATGTAGTATTGGTATAACTCCCCCATTTAATGCCGCTATTACCATGTAGTATTGGTATAACTCCCCCATTTAATGCCGCTATTACCATGTAGTATTGGTATAACTCCCCCATTTAATGCCGCTATTACCATGTAGTATTGGTATAACTCCCCCATTTAATGCCACTATTACCATGTAGTATTAGTATAAATCCTCCATTTAATGCCGCTATTACCATGTAGTATTGGTATAACTCCCCCATTTAATGCCGCTATTACCATGTAGTATTGATATAACTCCCCCATTTAATGCCGCTATTACCATGTAGTATTGGTATAACTCCCCCATTTAATGCCACTATTACCATGTAGTATTGGTATAACTCCCCCATTTAATGCCGCTATTACCATGTAGTATTGGTATAACTCCCCCATTTAATGCCACTATTACCATGTAGTATTAGTATAAATCCTCCATTTAATGCCGCTATTACCATGTAGTATTGGTATAACTCCCCCATTTAATGCCGCTATTACCATGTAGTATTGGTATAACTCCCCCATTTAATGCCGCTATTACCATGTAGTATTGGTATAACTCCCCCATTTAATGCCGCTATTCCCATGTAGTATTGGTATAACTCCCCCATTTAATGCCACTATTACCATGTAGTATTGGTATAACTCCCCCATTTAATGCCGCTATTACCATGTAGTATTGGTATAACTCCCATTTAATGCCGCTTATTACTATGTAGTATTGGTATAACTCCCTCATTTACCCTACTGGTGGACGCTCATGCACACACATGCACACACCTGCACACTTTTATACATTACTAGATTACTTCATCTACTGTTTTCTGTATTTTCTGTGGTTTTTCCTATAGTTTTAATTGTATAAACATGTTTTTAGGGCTGTAAACATGAAAATTGTCATGGCAGTTTTTTTTTTTTTTTTTTTGCAAACCACTAAAATTTTTACTGAGCTGTTAATAATTTAGTTTTTAACCCGAACTAATACACAGATGTGGATATTCACTAGATATTATTAGATAGATGTATTTTTGTATTTATAGTGTTCTAGTTTTATTATGTTTGTGGTTAGATAGCTATGTGTTTTTTTGTTTTTTTTTAATTTTAGTTCTTGTCACAGACCTGATGAAGGCTTTCTTGCATTAGTTAGCCGAAAGCGATCATAGTTAAAACTCTTTTATATGTTATGCTTTTCTTAATACCTGATCCTGGAATGTGGGTTGCAAATATATAGGTAGTGCGTTCCTTAACTAGGATTTAGTTTGATCTAATCAGTAGTAATGTGTGGGAGTAGGTACGTGCTGTTCTAAAGTGCACCTTTATGGCCCTGTTTATATTGTTTGGCATGAACAGGCTGCTTTAAAATTAAACAATACGTATATTTTCCACACCTACTTCTAAGTATATAAAACATGATATGTTAAGCATTGTTAAAATATTTCTGATTTTTTGTTACTGAGATTGCTTGTCTGTGATGAATAAAAGCTTGTTGATTTCTGGAAATTATTGTGACTGAGCTCATCAACAAAGTTTTAAGACCACTAATTTCTCTGTTTTTTACTTATTTGTTTATTTATTTATTTTTACCAATAGTACTGTATGGTACAGAAACCTGGGCACTAAAGGCAGGGCACTTGAGAAAAGTAGATGATGGAGATGAAGTGCCTGAGAAGGTGGTAGGATTTACACTGTGGTACAGATGAAGAAATGAGGACATAAGGGGAGAAGCCAAAGCAGCTCAAACTACAAAAAAGATCTAAGAGAACAGATTACGGTGCAGAAAAATAGAAAAGGTGTGGTATATAACACAAGGTACGGAGCAGTCAGGTGTAGTATATAACACAAGGTACAGAGCAGTCAGGTGGTATATAACACAAGGTATGGAGTAGTCAGGTGTGTTATATAACACAAGATGCAGAGCAGTCAGGTGTAGTATATAACATAAGGTACAGAGCAGTCAGGTGTGGTATATAACACAAGGTACAGAGCAGTCAGGTGTGGTATATAACACAAGGTACAGAGCAGTCAGGTGTGGTATATAACACAAGGTACAGAGCAGTCAGGTGTGGTATATAACACAAGGTACAGAGCAGTCAGGTGTGGTATATAACACAAGGTAGAGAGCAGTCAGGTGTGGTATATAACACAAGGTAGAGAGCAGTCGGGTGTGGTATATAACACAAGGTAGAGAGCAGTCGGGTGTGGTATATAACACAAGGTACAGAGCAGTCTGGTGTGGTATATAACACAAGGTGCAGAGCAGTCGGGTGTGGTATATAACACAAGGTGCAGAGCAGTCGGGTGTGGTATATAACACAAGGTACAGAGCAGTCAGGTGTGGTATATAACACAAGGTATAGAGCAGTCAGGTGTAGTATATAACACAAGGTACAGGGCAGTCAGGTGTAGTATATAACACAAGGTACAGGGCAGTCAGGTGTAGTATATAACACAAGGTACAGAGCAGTCAGGTGTAGTATATAACACAAGGATGCCAAAGAAGCTGAAAAGTAAGTTGTAGAAAACAGTGGTATGACCAGTGACCCTATTTGGAATAGGAAGGAAGGGCCCCCTAATCCAAAAGAAGAGAAATGTAATGAAAGTTGCATTCTAATTTTCACCTCGGATTTCAATACAATTAAAGCCATTATTAAGGAAAACTGGGCTATCTTCACTAACCGGCAAAATCATTCACACTGACTACCTGGACCTAGCCAAGGCATTTGACACTTTACCCCACTTTGGCATTGTTGACAAACTCAAGAGGTTAGGTACAAACCAGTATGTCACCTAGTGGATAGCTAACTTGCTCACAGACAGGACCCAGAAAGTTAGAATTTGGGAATCTACCTCTACAAAGAGGCCAGTCACAAGTGGAGTCCCTTAGGGATCAGTCCTTGGACCGTTCCTTTTTGGCATTTACTTCTCAGAAGCCAAGGCCAATGTCAGTGGTCTCTGGCTGACTAAATTTGCAGATGAGTGCAAATTAGGAGCTGTCTTTGAATCCCACACTGACACAAATGTTCTCCAGAAGGCGCTGACACAGACAAGCAATTGGTGTCAGAACCATAGACTAAAACTAAATGCCAATAACTGCATAATAGTATCCTTTGGAAGTCATCCTTCCCTTTTAACTATCCTATTGACAACACACCCCTTAGATTTGACCCAGTAGTCAGGGACTTTGGGACCCCCATAGATAGTAATCTAGCCTTTGATCATCACATGTCTACAGTGGTGAGGAAATGATTCTATGTTGCACAACTTATAAACAAAAGTATGGAATCTAAGTCCAAAGAAGTCATTGTTCCACTGTATTCGGCATTCATCAGGCCTTTCATTGAGTACAGTGCCCCCTTTGGTATGTACCTAACCAGTCATATACAACAACTGGAACATCCACAGAGGTTCCTCACTAAAAGAATACAGGGCATAAGTAATATGTCCTATGCAGACTGCTTCAAGGCCCTATCCCTGTATTCTGTCTCCTACAGACTTTTGAGGGGAGATCTATGCCTGGCATACAAGGTATTGTAAAACCCCACTATAATGGACCTCCTGCATATCCAGAAAACAAGCAGTACCAGAATTACCCATTCAAAAGACTTAAAGCTTGACTGTGATATAAATAGGACCTGCTGGAGAGATAGGTATGCATCCCAGAGACTACCCAGTCTATGGAACAGGCTCCCCATCCATGTAAAGCAGAGTTCCTCCCTAATCCAATTCAACTGCATCTTGGACAGTTGGATCAGAAACTGGAAATTCATCCTTAGTTTTGCACCTGTGTGTCTAATGGACACAGGTAACCTGTGAATGGTTCATATCCCAGGCCCATGCTTACACTTATCAAGGGTATCAGAATTTGTCAGAGATCCAATATGCATGGCTAGGCTTATAATGGCCCTTGTGGAAGTTAGCCTAGTAAACACCTATGAACCTGTGAACAGTCAGCAGCTTGTAGGGGGGGGGGGTTAGGAGATCGCTCTACTTTTGTATATAAAAAGAGCAGAAGGATATGTAGCTATGTGGAAAAAAAAATAAGGAACCCCTGGATGACATCAGCACTAACATCTGGATGACATCAGCACTAACATCTGTGGGACCACAAACTGCACTTTGAATACTGTGACTCATTTGAGTGCTCCTATCTTAAAACGATGGTGAAACCTTCAGCAGGTGGTAACTATAATACTGAAAAAGTTGCATATAGGGCCATGTTTAATGACTGCCTTGCGTTTTATGTGGGTAAGAGTATGAATAAAGTGGAAAGGAGGATTTCAAGTCGTCTTTCTGACATCAGATGTAAATGCCAGAGGAACGCCTTATCCAAACACTTATTTGAACAACCCAGACATTCTGGTTTTAAATTTATCATTCTGCACTGTGTGCAGGTGAATAAGCTTGAAGGGGACGTACACGGTGTGTTGGAGAAAGAGCTATGCTGGCAGTTGAAATTAAATGCATTCAGAAAACCAGGAATTAACTATTATTGTTCTATTAAGAGTGTATTGAATTTACATAAGCTGCCACACAATCTGTAAAGATTATTTTAGGGAATTTTTTGAGGAATATTTTTATGTACTAAAAATATACTAAATAATAAAAACAATGTGCAGAATGTGTATAAATGTATATATGTTTAGTTACTTTAACCTCAATTCTGCTTTGATTAGATTTATTGCATCATAACAGAGATTTAAACAGCAAATTCAAAACACACATTTGTTTCATGCCGCTATTACCATGTAGTATTGGTATAACTCCCCCATTTAATGCCGCTATTACCATGTAGTATTGGTATAACTCCCCCATTTAATGCCGCTATTACCATGTAGTATTGGTATAACTCCCCCATTTAATGCCGCTATTACCATGTAGTATTGGTATAACTCCCCCATTTAATGCCGCTATTACCATGTAGTATTGGTATAACTCCCCCATTTAATGCCGCTATTACCATGTAGTATTGGTATAACTCCCCCATTTAATGCCACTATTACCATGTAGTATTAGTATAAATCCTCCATTTAATGCCGCTATTACCATGTAGTATTGGTATAACTCCCCCATTTAATGCCGCTATTACCATGTAGTATTGGTATAACTCCCCCATTTAATGCCGCTATTACCATGTAGTATTGGTATAACTCCCCCATTTAATGCCACTATTACCATGTAGTATTGGTATAACTCCCCCATTTAATGCCGCTATTACCATGTAGTATTGGTATAACTCCCCCATTTAATGCCACTATTACCATGTAGTATTAGTATAAATCCTCCATTTAATGCCGCTATTACCATGTAGTATTGGTATAACTCCCCCATTTAATGCCGCTATTACCATGTAGTATTGGTATAACTCCCCCATTTAATGCCGCTATTACCATGTAGTATTGGTATAACTCCCCCATTTAATGCCGCTATTCCCATGTAGTATTGGTATAACTCCCCCATTTAATGCCACTATTACCATGTAGTATTGGTATAACTCCCCCATTTAATGCCGCTATTACCATGTAGTATTGGTATAACTCCCTCATTTACCCTACTGGTGGACGCTCATGCACACACATGCACACACCTGCACACTTTTATACATTACTAGATTACTTCATCTACTGTTTTCTGTATTTTCTGTGGTTTTTCCTATAGTTTTAATTGTATAAACATGTTTTTAGGGCTGTAAACATGAAAATTGTCATGGCAGTTTTTTTTTTTTTTTTGCAAACCACTAAAATTTTTTCTGAGCTGTTAATAATTTAGTTTTTAACCCGAACTAATACACAGATGTGGATATTCACTAGATATTATTAGATAGATGTATTTTTGTATTTATAGTGTTCTAGTTTTATTATGTTTGTGGTTAGATAGCTATGTGTTTTTTTGTTTTTTTTTTAATTTTAGTTCTTGTCACAGACCTGATGAAGGCTTTCTTGCATTAGTTAGCCGAAAGCGATCATAGTTAAAACTCTTTTATATGTTATGCTTTTCTTAATACCCGATCCTGGAATGTGGGTTGCAAATATATAGGTAGTGCTTTCCTTAACTAGGATTTAGTTTGATCTAATCAGTAGTAATGTGTGGGAGGGGGTACGTGCTGTTCTAAAGTGCACCTTTAAGGCCCTGTTTATATTGTTTGGCATGAACAGGCTGCTTTAAAATTAAACAATACGTATATTTTCCACACCTACTTCTAAGTATATAAAACATGATATGTTAAGCATTGTTAAAATATTTCTGATTTTTTGTTACTGAGATTGCTTGTCTGTGATGAATAAAAGCTTGTTGATTTCTGGAAATTATTGTGACTGAGCTCATCAACAAAGTTTTAAGACCACTAATTTCTCTGTTTTTTACTTATTTGTTTATTTATTTATTTTTACCAATAGTACTGTATGGTACAGAAACCTGGGCACTAAAGGCAGGGCACTTGAGAAAAGTAGATGTGATGGAGATGAAGTGCCTGAGAAGGTGGTAGGATTTACACTGTGGTACAGATGAAGAAATGAGGACATAAGGGGAGAAGCCAAAGCAGCTCAAACTACAAAAAAGATCTAAGAGAACAGATTACGGTGCAGAAAAATAGAAAACAATCTGGTGAAGAAGATTTGGGACAGACAGGAAGAAGGCTAGAGCAAACAAAGGCATCCAGCAAAGCGATGGCTGGATTGTGTGGGAGAGAAGATCTGAGACAGTCAGACGTGACAGTCGAAGAAGGTAAGAGAACGGCATTGAATCGGGAGGATATCAACAGTTGACACGACACCCTGACTGCATTTAAAAAATGTGAAAAAGGGGTTTGAGGATGTTATGCCCAGTGTGCTTACATTATTAATAAAAAATGCCTGGCTAGAATAGAAAACTTTGTGCAAATACACATATATCTAGTTATCTTATAGCGATATATATGTATGTTTGCTTATGCGTGTGTGTGTGTGTCTGCGTGTATGTATACATATATGTGTGGATACATATATGTGTGTGTGTATATATATATATATATATATATATATATATATATATATATATATATTTGTATATCTACATGTAGAGTTGAGATTTGTGAATATTGTTGGGGCATGTATGAGGGTAAGAAGGAGAAGGGAGGGGGAAACTATTGCTTTTGCTGTGATCACTTAGCAGGCAGGGGGCAGATATTTTTGTACTGTGATCATTAGTAGGCAGGGGGCAGTATTTTTTTTTACTGTGATCACTTAGCAGGCACTTTAATCTGTAAATATAGTCACATTTGCAGTGTGTCTTTTTGACCGCAGTGCCAGTATGCAGATGAAACTGTAACTTGTTATCAATGATAACTCTTAGTAATTTTATACTGGTGGTGTTTTCAATTTTTATGTTGCTTAAAGAGATAATATTAAGGTTGATTTTTAACAGCAACTGAGACTTATTTAGGCAGTTTCCTGTAGAGGTGAAAGCTTCTTGTGTGACGGGTTCTAAGGTGGAAAGATTTGGGGCTGAGCAAACTAAATTTGAGTTGTTAGTATATTGTGTTATAGTGGTGAGTTTTGATTCCTTGTGTGTTTCATTAATGAAAATATTTAAAAGTATTAGCCCAAGTATGGACCTTTGGTGACCCCTGCAGTGACTGGAATGTTTAGTGGGAGTGCAGTTAAAAGCTATGTATTGCAGTGCAGGGTTTGATTCTTTCACCTTCTATTTGCTTACTTTGAACAACTGACTTAATTAGACAGTTCTCTCGGACTACCGGGCAAAGCCCTTCAATGATCTACTAGGCCACCTGTCTAATAACTATTTATGAACCCCTATACTGCATGATATCACTATCCCCTGACATATTCCATTTATTTGACTACTTTTCATTTCAGGCATGATATTTTATCATTTTTAATCATATAACATATTTATTTTTCCATAAGATAACAATGCATGTGTACAAAACCATAACTGTAAATTAGAAAAACTGCTTTTTTTTCATATCAGGCAAAAAGGTAGACGCATAGAAAACAACAATCAATATGCGTTTACATGACGAGCAGCTTTTACACTCACACTAATCTGCTTTCATGTTTGTTTAAAAGCGAATCATATTTACTTGTTCAAAGTTATAGAAAACTACTTTTTTGTATCTTTTTGCTCATTAACAAAGACAGATTTGAAAATATGTGAAATGCTTTCCATTTTACAGAAATATGCATACTGATTAATTTTTACACTGACGGTAATTTGTTTTAAAGATATTCAACTTTGTTATAAAGCACCGCCTCTATAAAAATATTAATTCCTGTAGTTTATTTTGTGCTGAACAACATTTACATTAGAAATGCATCTGTTTCAGTTTTCACACTACTTGGTTTTGACGGTGAGGCCTTGAGATTAAATAAGAATATGTTGAGCATTCCTGCTACAAATGAGTTCTACAAAGTGGGAATTACTGATCTCAACTGGATACTTAATATTCCAAAGGGGTGAATTAAAATATAGGGACAGCCAAATAAGAAGAGGTGCACTTTATTCTAGCATGGAATCCACGCAGTAAGTCTGAAATTCTTTACTGGAACCATGATTTTCTTTCTCTAAGTAACTGTGAATTTTAGGAAGCCAGCTTTAGTTTGTAGAAAAACCAAAATAATATTAATAATAACATAAAAAGAAAAAAAAAACAAACCTAATTGAAGTAGCAGGCTTCAAACTACCACATATCGCTGGCTTTCCTGTGAGAATGTAAAGAACAATTTTTTGTCTCATCATTCAGTGCAAAATGCATAGCGAAAACAATGAGCTGGAAAATCTCTAAAAAGGGGGAGGGGGACTTGTCCAGTCTGCACCCGCAAAAATTATATATACTGATTCCTCTGATGAACCACAGTGAAAACGGGCCCCCCCACAAGTGTGTCATTGGCTCACACAATACATTAAAATGAAAATCACTGTGACATTCAATTTTCTAACTTCAACTGCTCAGCGAGTGGTACAGCGAAATTACATGGGTAAGTCCAAATGGCCGCCATCCTAAAATGCCAATTAGGAAAAAGTTATATAACACAGAAATACTCCAAAAACAAAAGTAATCACAAAGCATCAGAATCACTACCTCAAGTAAAATACATTATTAAATCTGCAAAATCTGATCAGGAAGAGTAAAAGCATATAAAAATGTAAAAACAATATATTACTACAACAACTATTACTACTACAAGTAATAAAATTAATCTGATGTCAGTGAAAGCATAAACACCCCATTCCAAATATGAAGCAGTACAGAAATGCATAGGAAGTAGGCATACTTGCTAAGAACACTCATAGTCCTCACAGCAACAACAACAAAAAGAGTGAACCTCTATAGCCTAGGAATCAAATTTCACACAGACACACAGATAGAACCGATCCTTTTGATCGCTATACTTGTTTTTTGACAACTCAACAAAGCACTAGAGCACATTTCTGTAAGTCTAAAATCAGGACTGTAACGGTGAAGGCTTGGGAATTTCATCCCTTCTCAACAGTTGTGTAATCTCTTTAATTATTCTATATACTGCTATGTGGATATTGGCAGTGCGGGGGGGGGGGTTGACCTCTGTAAGAAATACTGAAAACAATGAATTTGTGTTTCCTTTGCACAACATTTAATGTGCATTTAATCACTATTTCATTGATGGAATTGCATGCAGTCAGTGGGGTGGGTTTTGGAATAATGGTTAAGGTGTTTACTTCACAGACACAAGGTAAAAAGATTTGATTCTTACCTTTCAGAAAAAGTTGCTAGGCTTAAAATGGCTCACAAGAGCACCTAGCCTATTACTTACCTTTGAAGCTATGTAAGTTTCATCAGTCTCCGGCCTTATATTAATAGTTACAATTTCACATATATTCAGATTAGATACAGATATGACACATAGTCAAAGACTCACTACCATGAATGGCAAAAGCATAACTGCTCATAACTCAACTGAAAAAATATACATACAGCTATATAAATATATACATATTTATATATAAATTAAACTTTCTTTTTTCAGAGTGCAAGCTGACCTGCAACCCTCACATCCCCTGCTAATTAAATATATACTCTCATTCATATAAACCACATAAAATAACAACACGTGTAAAATATTGTGTTATGACAAGTATGCACAGTTGCACAATTTCTTAAATAGTACCCATTAATTTGTTTTTTAAAACATGGAAACAAATGTGAATGCTAAACATTATCAGTAGAACAAGTACATTGTGGTGATTTCTTTAGGTGAGGTTTGAGTTGTTTGCTTTTATGGGAATTTGTTAGTATTGAAAAGAGTGACTTTTTTCATATAATAGCAATTTCAGCTGAGGAAGGTATGTAAATGTATCATTAATAAAGAGAACAGTTGAAGTAACACGCTAGAATGATGGGTTACAGCCTTTGACAGAACACCCGAAGAAGAGAGGTATTGACACGACAGTACAGTGAACCTTTATTCTTTATTTAACTCTCTGCAAAATTTGTTGAATATTGTCAGAATAATAATCATAATAGGGGATTTGGCAGTGTTTTCTCTACTACCTGATATATTTACAATCATAACAAAATATGCAATTTCTCTGCAAAGAAAAATGAAATATATGAGATGTGCAGATCATATTTGTATTGATGTGAGTTTTATTACATGTTGATAGAAACACTAGGATTCAAAAAAATCAATAGTAAATGACAAATGATGAAATATTTAAGAGCAGTTTGTTGCCTGCATTGCAGAACAGAATTATCTATCCAAAATTTGAGGAAGATTCACTTCTAGAAATGTACTTTTATGTAACTAGATAACTTTTCGATGGTGGAAAAAGGGTAGCATTTACTTATCAAGCACTTAAAAAGACAGTACTTGTCTGAACAAAGCAATCCTAACACTCTGATATTTCCTTTCTGTATTTTTCATGGACTGCATGCAGAAAGATACAAGCTAAACAAACCCTACATGATGTATTTTTAAAGAAGTGGAACAAAACCTATAACAATAAGTCAGTTTCAATTATATCAATATTTGTAGGGAGAAACGTCAAAGT